>NC_051161.1:126832694-127132694 GCF_013339745.2 Dermacentor silvarum | reverse complement strand
AGGCGTTTGAATTTTCCTCTTCAGCGCAGCCTAAGCAGCGCTGTATAGCCTTGAGTATACCTTAGGCATTGCAATTGGCGCTTAAAGAACTGCTTCGTGGTTTCAATTCGAAGTTGTAGTGAACTGATGGGTTTCGCGAATAATGCGTGCCTCGCCATAACCACAGTCGGTAGATTTAGTTTCGTAAGGGCTATGCCATGATGTCGATAAAGGCAACTGAGGGTCACTATGAAACATTTTCTCGCGTGCAATTGATAGGCTCTCGATCTTAACCACGAAACTGTTCTTTCAGGTGATTACTGTTATGGTATTCGTGAAGTGTATACATACTATACGTGACGCGCCGTCGTGTTAACAGCCATGAGCAATGCGTTTTCTGGGTGCCTGTTTCAGAGAACGGTGAAAATATTAGCAAACCTTTTCATGCAAAATGCGCTCCTAACTTTTCCTTTGACGCATTAATAAAGTAGCCATATGTGACTAGAACAACTCACCATAGTAATAAGAATCATCATGCAAGATTCGCTGTGCAGTTTCCTTCTAACACGCATTTATAATATTGACATCAAATACCAATACCAAGATTTATCTTCCTTGTTAAATGCAATCTCTCCCATAGCTAAGAACTAAGGGAATGTTAAGTGTTTTGCAGAGCATCACACACAACTACGTGTGTTGAAATTGCAGACATTCTTTTTACGCAAAGTTTATGGACAGACACTGCGCACATACGTATTACAACACCAGTAGACCCCTTCAATGCTACATAGCTTGCGATATCCACGCCGCAAATTTTCGCGACTCGCGGTTGTGAAGAAGAAACTGCCGTTCAGGCATGACAGTAAGAAGAAGCCGGCATATCCTTCAATAAGTACGGCTCGAGCCACCACTACCCCAAGCATGCACGAAGGGAACGAGCGCGCGCAGCAGCCGAGCGAGCACCGTCCTGACCGTGACGTCACTCGTAGATGGCGCCACTAGCTCCAACTTCTCGCCGCTAATAAAAGGCAACTTCTAAGTCATTATTACTTTTTTTTTTTCATTTTGCAGACTAACAACTGAGAGCAAGGAAAGACAAAGAAGAATTCCGTTATTTTAGTTTTTCAGAAAACTGGTGGGATAAGACAACCATCTCGTATGATCATACAAGCAATGCTACTACGTAAAACCGCGTGGATTGACGACAGTGGCTCAATCGCCAGCGGCATTCCGCATAAGAATTGTGCTGTTCACATGCCAGACAAAATTGAAGTTATTTACCACCACCCACTATTTTGTTGTGCGTTATTGTGTTCTCGGATCTGTTTTGTTATATTTTCAAGAATTTAAGCATGGTCCCGAAAATGTCTTATCCTTTTACATTTAGCGTACCAAATCTCCCTCTCCGTTTGATGGTCGAAACGAACAATTTTTCCGGTGGTTTTGTCTTGTCTTTCGGGAAGTCGGGTGGGCGGCAATAGTATCAATATTGTTAGGGCAGGGTACTTCAAGAACAGGCGCAAGTTCATTCACATTACCGAGCAAATCTTCGCCAGGCGTCACAGGAATATACCAAGAAACTCTAAATTAGAAGACCTGCTGCGCCATTTTAGTTTATCGACGACTTAATTGCTGGAACTGCATCTGTGTTTCACTCAAACGTTCTTCGTCAACCTTGTACACTCTTTTCTTGAGTGATTGTATTCAGTGTAAGAAAGCGGCACATTCAGTGCACATTGAAACAGATTCTTGCAAGTGCCTTACAGGAAGACGTGATTGAAGACGATTGCTGGAAGGTTGTGTGTCTCTTCCACCATCTTGACTTACCTGTCCTGTGATAAGCCATGCGCATATTCAAATGTTAAATTTGACGCGTATGGCACTCTCTAACACATTCGTCAAGGCACGCGGTAACGTCGCCAGTTGAAGACGCTCCGAAGCGATTGTCGCTGATGTGTGACAACCACTATGAAGTAGCCGGCGTCTCCCTCAGCGCTGTAATCAAACAATGGTCAAATTGTCCCGAATGCGAGGTCCCGGGACGTTCTGTGGTACCTATGACGTCAACGTGCAGAACTGCGCAGCGCTGTAGGAACGAGTGGCCGCTCACAATCAGTGGGATCCAATGCTTTTGTGTGCGAACGTGATGTTCTGTCTGAATGGAACGGTGCAGCTCTGGTTCGAAGAGCATGAGTACGAGCATGATATCTGAGACATATGTAAGCAGAAGCTTCGGGACCGGTTTAGTAAGCCCTTCCCTCAACAAAGTGAGACGAAAAAATGAGTCAGTGACCCACGAACGGACACCCACTCGGTCTTACGTACCATTGCGTTCGCAATGTGCGGCCGTTGCATCCCAAAGCTAAAAGTGACATGCCTAATCCGGACGTAACAATTTCCGTAAAACTTAAAAAGAATCACCTCGTACTGTATATTATTAGCCTTGTTCTGAATTTTATTATTACATGTTGGTAGAAAGGAATATTATTAACTGTTTCAAGTAAGCTTGCCACTGTATCGCACTAACTTATATTATGATTCTTTCGTCCCAAGAACAAGCACTGAATGGAACCACCTTCCCTCCACCATTGCTGCCATTGCAGATGCAGAACGTTCCAAGATCGCCTTGGAAAATGCCTTGTAACTCATTATCTGTTATTTCACTGCATACGTTTGTAATCATACCACTCCTTTCTGTAGTGCCTTCGGGCCTTGAAAGTATTTAAAATAAATAAATAAATAAATAAATAAATAAATAAATAAATAAATAAATAAATAAATAAATAAATAAATAAATAAATAAATAAATAAATTGTGGTTCTTTTTTTTTTTCATTTCAAGTATGCAGAATATGTTTGCAAGAACTGTGAATTGTCAAATTCTTGTGTACCTCTGTAAACGCGTACGTGGCAGAAACCCCTCCAAGCAATGCTTGCCTTTTGTCTCGGCCAACTCTTAGACAATGCCTGAGGAAAGAAATAAAGCAAAAAATTTCATAGCTCAGTTCGAGCTATTTTACACACGTTTATAAAAATTTCGCCGTTCATTGGCATCGTTTGTCTGAAATAATGGACCTGCCAGTCAACCGCATAGGCCATGCCACCAGCGTCTCTCGTGTAGCCGCTTGAATAAGAGTGGCGTAATTAGAGAGAATGTCACTCATGTGTTGCTTCAGACAAGAACAGAAAGCTAAAATACAAAAAAACTTCTCAAACTGTCTTTCCAAAGTTGATTTGTATGTTTAATGTGCTTGTCAATAATATTTTTCGTAGACTGAAGGCTGCGCCGATCCCTCAGACATGCGAACTGCGCCGATCACTGCGACAGTATATTGTGGTGTCACATGGGTCACGTGGTGGAACTATGCGAAGCACTGCGTGAAATTTGTTCAGTTGTATAGCTTGTCATGAACCGGCTTCGAGGTATCTTCGCTTATGGCAGAATTCAACATTTCAGCTGGAACTCTAATTTCAGAAAACGCCGCTCACGTTTTGTATGGCCAAAAAAATTACATTCTGTCTTGTGTAAATTGGGTTCGATGATTAGATTTTTTTCTTTTGCTTTTTAGATCAAAGGTTGTTCCGTGTTAAAGCAAATATATATAGCCCATGGCACGTGCTTTATATATATATTCGTTATACCACACGACACTCTTCACATTTATCTCGCCTGTGTTCTTCCTTCAAGCTTAAGGTGAGACAATCACTCTTTTAAAAATATTTGATTTCGTAAACTAAGTAGGTAACCAAAGATAGTACGGCCAATGAGTGCCACAAGAATAGTGAGAGTAGTGGCAGATATGTTTGCAAATAAGTTGCGTAGAAACGTGCATAGGCGCGCGGTCGCCGACCTGCATAGCTTGAGCGGCTTTCCCGTTCCCAGCGTTCGCTGTTCTGGTAGCCGTTGTACTCGAATGTCAGTTATACATTTTCTCTGGTGGCGTAAGCTTTAGCGCACCATAGAATACTCTGCCGCTGATGCAGCCATCGCTTTAGACGGAGGTATGCAGGGTTATCTCGTACATCACAGAAGCGTAATGTTCAGCCGTGAACGAAAAGATCACGATTGTAGGATGCGTAAAGGATTCACGAAGTATTTATAAAACTGATTTACCGCTTCCGAGCATTGATGCACGAACGAGATGAGCATGTATGCTGGCGTATGTTACTTGAGGCAATCTAAGGCAATGGCAACTGCGCATCAACTCAAAAGCTTGCCATTTTTCTTAAAGTTAAAGGTGGTGCCATCTCGCCCTGTGTGGCGTGTTTCTTAGTTGTTGTTTTTTCGTAGCAGCGACAGATATCGCAGCGGTTCAGACATTGTAGCATTGCGAATTCTCCAAGTGGGACCATAGGCTAGGCCGTCATCCCTCGATATCGAGATACAGTCTGACGAACACCACTGAAAAAAAAAACTCTCGATTTGCTGCCTAGTTAAGATAAAGCGTAGCGAAAACCTAAAACAGCATTCACTTTTCGTAAAGTGGCCGACGGGTTAGGGACGGCTACCCGTTCAGTCTGAAGTGAGCTATATGCTGTCGAGGAGGGGAGGATGTAATTGCGGTTGTATCTCGAAGTCTGCGGCAAACCTTGAGAATCATCGCATCTGCTGTAAAACACATACCCCAACTGATAAGTGCAGCAGAGACAGAGCACACTAATGATATGGAGAGTATTAAGGTGACGTGTAGGCCTAGATATTGCGCATCGGGATGGGGATAAGAGGCAGAAAGCCCTAGGAGAAGGAGAGATAAACAAGAAAAAAAGCACGATAAGATCAAGGCATGGGTAGAAGAAAAAAAGATAATGGTGCTAATATAAACAGCCAAAGCTGGTCAATTAAGTCAAAGTCTTTAAGGAGTAAGGCAAAAAAAGTTAAGTTGACGCTGCTTTTAAGTGCCTCGAGGGGCCAGTCGCGCGGCAATTTTGCGTGCATTTGCGGGCATCTTTCACGCTCGCAAGAACACTTTTATGTAGCACGTATTGAGCAACAGAAAGCTGTATCGGTAGTCTTCTATGACGCTCTAAAATTTTCTCATCGACTCCATTTATCTAATTATATTATTTGAGAAGTTTATTAAATCATTGAGACTAATTATCTAATTAGGCGGAATGCAAATAATAATCTGAGTATCTCCAAGCAACGGCAAACAACATTACCTTGGTTCTGTCTAGTTACGTAGCATTTGCATATTTTTAATGTTTGGCCCAAGTTAAATCAAACACCGATACCACCAGGGGTATCCAAGGACACCTAAACAATTTTTATGAGTTGTGAATGCGAAATCATTATTAATGCGAGAGCCTCAGATGGCTCATGGGTCGAAAATTGGCCACCCTGCATTAGGGCCCTAATATTCAATAGCACCAAAATGTATGGTGCCAGCACCGATATTGGAACCCACGACATTTGGTGTTAATTAGGCCTAAGGTAATTAAGGCACAGCTAATTAGGACAGAATTATTTAGACACTCGAACCCACGAGCTTTGGTGGGAGTCGAACCCATGACCTTCGGTATTAATTAGGGCGAAGTTAATTAGGGTAAGTTTGATTAAGGTCCAGTTAATTATGGTTGAGGTAATTAAGGCACTCGATCCCACGAGCTTTGGTGGGAGAAAACAAGTAATAGGAAGTAACAACGCATTCGAATGAGAATGTCAAGCAACTTAATGAATGTATCGTGAGCGCGCAGGCTTTCACCTTCATCCTCTTTGGCGTATGCTAAAGTGACTTTTATTGCGATAGCAATTATATGGACACTCAAAAGCAGATTTCTGCCGTCGGCGTCGCCGTCGCCGTGAGGTTCCGTATGACGTCATTTGGAGAAGAAATCGTCGCCGCGCGCCGAACGCTGTATGTGCGAGTGAAAGGGCGCGAGGGGAGTGAACGGGGTGTGAACGCACGGCGAACAAACGCGCGTTCTGCGCCGTGCTCGCTTCAGGGCTGCAGAAGTAGGCGTCTCTGTTCTCCTTCACAATCACCATGTATGTAGAGCAAACGCGCCTTCTTCCGACGAGCGAGAGGCCTTGGGGAGGGGGAGGGAAGGGAGGCGACGTTTAGCTGCGGCACGCAGTGCTTATTTATATCAGAGGCTCCGGCAACAGTCACCAACGCCGCACGCATTTTGAGCGAACGCGGGCAAAACGCCGATGGTGTCGACAACAGTTCTGCGTGTTGCCGATGCTGCTGCATGTCCAAGTTTATACAGCTGATAAAGTTAATATCATTACTCCGTTATAGCTCTCTACAAGTTTGCTATCGCAATTGATGCTTCGCCTTTCAGGTGAAACTGCGACAACTTTTTTATCAAATTGAACGCCGCTGAGTGGTGCGTCGAGTTATGAACTCCTCGCGGGTAAGCGAGAGAACTGAGACGCTTGGCTCGTTTTGATTTGGCCTAACCCAGGTGCTCGCGCGGTCAAGAAACGCGGGAATAACACAAGCGTCTGCACGGGGCGTCGCGTCGATGCATCTGCGCGTTCGCAGCCAATGGGAATTTAGGGGCCCTTTCGCTGCTACAGACACCGCCGACTTTTTCACTCAATGGATCATCTGACGTTTTCACATCAAAAGATGAATAGACGAAGACAAAAATATTGACCTGTTTCCTAATATACAGTATGGAGTTAAAATTGGTTGTCAATATAAGAAATATTACTTTCCACACATCACCTCTTACATAAAACCTTTGACACCTTAAAATGAAGGTAGTTGGAATAATTTTTCGCAGTTGTGTTTTGAGGTATTTTTTTTCATCCGATAGCATTATAAAATGTAACTAGCTGCCGCATAGCATCGAAGATTGTCAGCTGGACACTGTGTTGTGTTTATCGCGCTAGAGGAGTTTTTAACTTCGATGATATGTTCTTCCTTTCCATTGTATCCGTGCCACTCTCTACGCGCGTGGCCTTCTTTTATGTGCATACGCTTATACCTTACGGCAATAATGACTTCGCAAAAGATATTAAAGAAATAAATTGATTGTCTGTGCGAACCCATCAATTGATCAGTTACCTACTTTTGTCGCTAAGCGGACTCAGAATCCGCATTGCAGACCAGCACCTTTTTACAAAAATAGATTATTTCAACTATAGCTGATGTAACAAGATTGAGTTGTCATTTTCTTGCGAGACAAGACACCAGCTTCTAGCGATGGCAAAGCAAGTGCCAAAACAAAGGAAATGCACTGATCTTTAAATATACCTCAACAAACAAAATGAAGAATAAAATAAATACATTTCTAATTACAGAACGACACGCTGAAATTGTTTCATAAGGTTAATAGCGTATTGATGAACATGCCCCCAATCACTCGACGTTAATAAAATCAATAATGAGTTGCCCAATACTCCGCTCGTAAAATGATAATTTCAATAATCTATTAGTATTTTGGAGTCAACGGGTGGAGTCAACTTCAGAAAGGCTGGCCAGCCGTTCGGCTATAACACTTTTCTTATAATATGGCCATGCGTGTCGGTAGTACTATCGCTAAATAATGAAAAGTGTAATTGAAGTCTGCTAGATAAAAAGGCACCACAAGCATGCACTTATCGATGAAAAAAATGTATATAGCACCACTCTCCCTTGTATCACCTACAACCTCCCTTACCTCACTTTGTCTGCCTTCTGTTATTCACTCCCGCATTATGTCGCCGTGTTTTATTTCGCCCTTCTGCACTACGTCATGGTGAGGGTCAATGATGGTGAGGACGCCCGCGTATGAGCTCATCACCGCGAAGACACATCAGAACGCGTGCGGTGTCTACATAGCGCGTGTGCCACAAAAGCGCTATTCTGGAATTACATTTGCCAGAACAAACTACGGTTCGTTCAGCTTACGCCATTAAATGTTCGCGTTAAAAATCGACCACACTTAATTATTCTGCTTATCCGCAATTTCACCTTATGCTCTTTTTATACAAAACGAGTTCCAATATTCTGTAGTGTCTAATTGTAACATAACCTTTCCCTCTTATTTCAGCACTCAAGAGCGATGGCGAATCTTTCTGGACTGTGCCTTTTCGTGGCATCTCTGATCGGTAAGAACATTACTTGAACGCGAGTGCAATAAAACCTACATATGAAGATTAATTCACATACGCTTATAATATTTGCGTGCATATGGCGAATGTACTATAATACTTTCCTAAAATCGGTTGTCCCTAGATGATTCCACAGTTTTATTTATCAATCAGTTCGTTAAAATTGTACACGCTACGCAACCCGGGCTATAAATTTCATTTTATGAGGAACCAGCACTATTCGCTCGAAAGCAGCACGGAGAAGAAAAGGAAGTACGCCGGTGCGTAGTTTCCTTCAGGCGAGAAAATGTTACCACAATATGTAGGGTCAGCTAAAAAATGGCGAGTACTATTAGGACCCGAAGCACTTCGGAGTCTTAAGGTCCTGCTTCCACCGTTGCATTTCAGTGTAAATGATATTGTTACGCCCAAGAAACGCGTTTATTGAACAGCCAGCCAGGCAGGGGTAGTCGCGACGGCCTTGATCAGCTGAGTGCCTGTCAAGATTCAGCTAGCCTGCCGCACGTCGTCTTCCTCTTCACCCGTCTTGGATGCCCCACAATCTGTTAAGGCGTAAACCTAGCACGCACGTAAGAGTAGCGTGTTGGATCAAACCATCACGCTCATGCCCGGAGCACTGCCGGCAGTTCCGTCACGAGATAAGCACGCCATGACAGTAAACACTGATCTGCTTACCGCGACGTGGTGACAAACGCCAGCGCCGCCACAGACTCGCGAAAGGAAAGGCGAGGCGTGGCAGAACGTGTACGATACTGCGGACGCATCAGCGGGTTTCGCCCTCCTTTATGCGCGGAGGGCAACACAATCTGCTGGTGGCTCTGACGGTTCAAGCATGTCAAGTCGGCTGCCGGACGATTAGGTCATCCTGAGCGACAATGCCACCGGAAACGTGTGCCTGTCTTTGCACCCACTACCTACTGAGCTGACCGCATTATGCAAACGGTCATGGTTTTGGTTAAAAGTAAATTAAGTTAAATTCTCAGGTTTTACGTGCCAAACCCACGATATGAGGCGCGCCGCAGTGGGGCACTCCAGATTAATTTTGACCACCTGGGGTTCTTTAACGTGCACCCAATGAACGGCACACGGGTGTTTCCCCACCGATATGCGGCCGCCGTAGTCGGGATTTGAGCCCGCGCCCTAGTGCATAACAGCGCAATTCCAAAACCACAGCACCACCGCGGCGGGTGCGATGGCTCTCGTGAAAGCACTAATGGTTAAACTGGCCATGACGGGCGTTTCCGACGGCAACGCCGACGACAGCGGCGCGTAACAGAGGAACAAGCTAAGAAATTGTAGTTAACGTTTTAAATGTAACGCAAGTGTTCCTTCAGTTTCAATCATTAATTGTCTTGAGGTTATTTAGAGGTATAGTGTGGACATTCGTGTGCATGTATTAACGCAATAGCGTTAAGGGCCCCGTGTCACAGAAAATCCGGCTTCGGCATAGATGTCAGCGTCCGTGGCGGAAAAAATCATCCGCAACCACCACATCCGCCAAGGTGCTAGTGAAGGATAAAATCATTCCGACCCACCCTGACCGCGCAGGCCCTTCGTTGTGGTGCAGGGTTCTGGAGAGCAAAAATTGAATTTTCACAGTGAAATCTGTCAGAAAAATGGTAAAGTACAACTTATGCACAACGCCAGTTTTAGATGCCAGTTTTAGACGGCAGGAAAAGTTAATTTAGTCTGCAGCTTCTCCACACTCGTTTTGGGGGTTTTGCTGTCTGAAACATGTTTTATATATGCATCATACTTTGACCACAATCGCGAGATCTTCGGATATCCGTATTGGGAAACGTCTACGCGAAATTGAAATGTTGTTCTCGGCAATTTGAAATTTCACCTTGTCCGCATGTTTGCACCTCTGTTTCTCCACTATTGCGGTGTGTTTCTTCGTGTTATATCTAATTTTTCTTCCGGAAGAATGCAGCACGACTGGAGACTAACAGTACAGCGCTCATTTCACAGCCGTGGGATTTTAAGTTCGAGCGCCAAAGACTCACGGTTTATTATCACTGTAAAGAAAGCCACCACAACATCGAAGGCAGGTATACACATAAATGGCATATGTTTACCGCCTCGCAGTTGTCCTGGTGCTGGCCGACTCTCAAGAAGTTGGTCGAATCTCCTGGGGAGATCCTACGGGCCCGGGCCGGAGTGATATTGATCTCAACTGAAGAAGTTTGAAGCGGATACCAAAAGGAAAGAACTACACTGCGCTGTATCATGGGTAATTAAAAAGGAAAAGAAAACAATTACACAAGAACATGCGAACGCAAGATTTTGTGTCCTTGTGATGTGAAAAGTTTTTAATAATTACCGCATTTATTGCGGACCCGGAAGGTCTCATTTCTGGCTCAACTTTATTCCTTAATGGCTGTGCAGGACACGACTGATGTGGCCACACTTGTCTGCTTTCCTTCCGTCGATAGCATGGCTGCTTAAGCAATTTGGGTTCCTGATTTACCTCGAAGTTATACCAAAGTTGATGAGCTCTTACCGAATACGTAGCCTGAGCGTCGTCATCAGTGGTAAGTGCACGGAGAAAGACGGCTGCCTAACATGGAGAAAGTGGCTGTTCTTACAGCAGATCGCGCCGTTATCGGTGCGATCTGCCCTGATAACAGACATTGCTCAAGCCAAAAGAGATCGTCTGGCATTTGACACCATTCAAAAAGGCGAAAGCATTCTCGTGTGCCCAATTGAATTACTAGAAATGGGTGGTTGCGTTTTAGCAGCACAAGTAACTACAATAAACCCAGAAAACGTAAAAGCGCGAGAAACCTATATGGCACACAATTTTAACATCTTGGTGTTTGCGGCAATTCCTGAAACAGATTATTATGTGCATCATGATCGCACACAATTGTAGAAGTCAATGTTAGTGAGCGTACCCAATGGCGTGATGCAATCTGGCGAGGGTTTATTGGCGAGGATTTAACTAAATCTTATTACAGAAGCAAGGTCTCCAATGTGTTTTAGATGCACAGGGTAACTTTATCGGAATAAGTACCCTTTTAAACACCTACACGCTGTCAGTAGTCGCAAACTGTCTTTGGACAGCAGCTGCAGCACATCACTTCAAGTGGCAGTAGCAAAAATAAAAAGAAGAGTGGCGGCGAATTGAGGAACGTCACGTTCAATGTAGAAATATAAGAGGAAACAATGCGCATCGCTATTCTGAATATTCGGACACCCAATTTTTCTTAGTGGAATTCCTTTTTATTATTTCACCATAACATGTCGGATGGCAACGAACGTCTTGAAAAAACGATATAGGAAAACAAGGTGAACACGTTGCGGTCGCTTTTGGGCGGACAGATTAGCGGCTATTGATGCGCGCTTCCAGTCTGTAGTGTGACGAACGACCCCTCGGCGTGCATGCTGAGCCCGACCCACTGCAATGGAAGCAGATTATTTGGACATATGTATTCCCGGAACAATATTGCTACATGTTTGGCCACTTCAACCACTGCGAAAAGAGACGTTAGTTTGAAACAGCAGGTTTCAAGAGGTGTATTTCTAGGTATAGACTACCTGGCCATCACCATCCTCAGGCGATAAGGCTATCTCTGCTCAGTACTTTCGCATTATGGGAAAGATCTTCGCAATTGCAAATGGTTCTTATCCGTTGCGAGTTTGAATGAGTGCGGGTGACAACGAACAATCATTTAATATTAGCCGGACAAAAAAAAGATTTAGGCTGGAGCCACATTCTTCAAGAAGGGGACCTGTGTTCTTCAGGAGAAAAGACGATTTCCCTCCCAGGACTTATCTAGCGCCCCGACCCCCACATTTGTTAGCTTACGCCGGAACAGTAAGGTGCGGACAAAAGATCTTCAGGCCTTGATTATAATCGTAATTACTGGTAGAGAGGCCGGTCTTCGATGCGTATTAGAACAATGTTTTTTTATTTATTATTATTATTTTATTTTCAATTACTGTTGGCTGGCCGTAAAAGGGTGGGTACAGCAAGCTTGCACATAACGTAAAAAAATGTCAACACCTTACAAACGTAAATAGGACATGAAGCAATGAATGTTGCAAATACAATGCAATAACCACCAAAACAAACAACCAAATACAAATACAATACTTTGACTAAGAAATGCATGTTTGTGGCATTGTGACAGTGATATCGCAAGCAACGTAAAAGAAAGACTTCAGTATGTATTCAAGAACAGTGTGACAACGTTTGCACGACACCACTAAGATTTAATTTCATAAAAGGTTTTTAGCACATTCCTCAAAGCATTCAATGCTACTCGACTGCAAAACAGACGCCGGCAATCTGTTCCATTCCTTAATCGTTCGCGGAAAAAATGAATAAGCCTACGTGTCCAGATATAATTTTTGAATTGAGAACATACAATGATTGCTTGACCTGACGTTTCTAGACTGCCTGGAAGCAAGGTAGGGTGTGGTTTCAATATTGAAGTGGCCTTTTGATAACAAAAAAAAGAAATTTAAGTCTAGCCAACTTCCGCCGTTGAGCCAGTGGAGACAAATCAAGCAACCGAAGAATTTCAGAAACAGAGTCATACAATAATACCGGGAAAGAATGAACCTTGCGGATTTTCTCTGTATCTTCTCAATGCGCTTTATTATTACTGATTGATACGGATTCCATATGACACTGGCATACTCTAACGTCGGTCTAACGTACGTTAAATATGCAAGCAGCTTGACGGATGTTGTTGCTAGCTTTAATTCGCGGCGAAGGAACCATAACGTTCTTCTGCAGCTCCACAAATTCTATCTCCGTGTGGTTTCCAACTTAAATCTTTCGAGATTGTTAAACCTAGGTATTTTATTGTTCCAGCTTCAGTTAGAATTGTTGAATTCATCTCATAATTATACTCAATAACATGCTTTGTTCTGTTTGTAACTCTGAGCATGACTGATTTAGATTCGTTAATTTTAATTTTACATTTCGCAGCCCAGACTTCTAATGTAGACCAGTGCGAAAGATTGTAAAGGCTGTATTCATCTACAGATATGCATAAAAGCGTAAATAGCATATAGCCTTGATAGCATATGTTGAAAGCCATCTAGCTTCACCGAAGTGCTCTCGATTTTGTTTTGGACTTAGTAACGTATGTAGAGTATGAGAAGGCAGCAGGCCTAATGACAATAGCGGTCTTTCTAGATGTTCAACAAGCTTTCTACACTGTCAGTCATGTGCACCTTTTGCATGGAATTCACTGTATCGAAATAAAAGGCCGATTCTCCACTGTATTTCTCACTTTATTTCATATCAACGTATTTTTATGATGACCAAGGACGGCCAGAGTACAGAATTCAAGCTGTAGCAGAGCATGCAGCAATTAAGGCAGCGCTTTGAGCCTAATACTATTTAATGCTGTGATGTTCAAACTGCCACACTTGTTGCCGTCTACAGCGCAAATATCAATCTAAGCAGATGATATATGTCTTTGGACATCGGGGTAAAGTTGCACTGAAGTTCAGCAGTTTTCTCAAGAACGAATTGACATCGCTACACGCTTTTCATTAGAATGTGACATGGATGTTCTGCCATCGAGCCATTAGTGCTATAGCCCTCACAAATAGTCGTCTCGGGAGCCTTCTTCTCACAGTAAACTAGATCGAATTACCTGTTGCGTGATCTCACTGGTTGCTTGAAATCATTTTAAATCAAACACTGTCATGGAGGCGCTCACATATCGTCTCTTGACGAGCATGTTAATCCCACAATAAATGTCATGAGATACATATTAGGCACAAAATGAGAAGGCTCGACAGAATCAGTAATGAGACTTCACATTTATCTTGTCCGCAAAGCCATCAATTGCTCATTACCAGTTATCCATGTCTTGTCTCGATGTAATGAAGAAAAGTAAATTATTGGCCCGCGTTTAAATTAAATGTCTCGGTTTGTCTCGTGCAACATGAAGTACATTTCAGGGAAAACAAGGGGAATGCGGGAGATGGCGATTCAAGACGGTGAGTAACACGAGAACAAGGTGAGAGCAGGAGCCAACGTTTCGACAAGTGGACTTGTCTTCTTCAAGGCGACATATGCTCTCCTCGGCACAGTATATATAGGTAGGGTTCATCTAAAGGGGAGAGAAGGTAAGGCGGGTGGGTGAGGTAATTCTACACCCTCGCCGCTAACACACTCTCGCTCGTTACCTCACCCACCCGCCTTACCTTCTCTATACTGTGCCGAGGAGAGCATATGTCGCCTTGAAGAAGACAGGTCCACTTGTCGAAACGTTGGCTCCTGCTCTCACCTTGTTCTCGTGTTACTCAACGAAGTGCGTTTGTATTAGCAGGAGCAACGGTATCTACAGTTGATTCTCTCCATATTCAAGAAATCTACCAACACTTACTTACTCAGACTATCAGCTCAATGCTAGGATCATCCTCTTCAAAACAAGCTACTTCACAGATCTGGACGCGTCTGCGATCCAGTACGTGCACAACACGCCGTTCTGCCCCATTTTCATCAACCTGTGCGCCCTGAACTCAAACATCCCCCTTGGCTAGAACCTACTGCAACTTTGATCTTTTCGGGCATTGAAAAGAATCCACTGGAAGCAAAATACGTACTTAACACTTTTTCACTGAAGCTGCCAGCAAGTATTCCTTACATTTGTTTTTACAGATGGTTAACAGATTAAAGTTCGACGGTGGCATTTTACGCGCCTAAATATCAGGTCAGCAAAAAGTTACCGATTCTCTCACCAGACGTCATCTACGGTGGCCGCACTCTTCGGTTTACTGCAAGCAGATGGTTCGTATCAGAAAGTGATTGCATGAGTAGATGGGTGATTTATTCTAAGTCGAGGACGCCTCTAAGAATACTAACTGCATCGCACTATCACGATGACAGTTTATTGCCCTGAGAAACCTCAAATTGCATCTTTTGGCTGCTTTCAGTGAATTCCAGGCCATGTTAATTTGGTATTGAAGGAAATGAGGCGCGGCAGACAGACTGACTGCTGCGGCACATAATTCAGATAGCGTGAACCCTGTTTAATATACGATATCAAATGCCAAGCGTATTTCATCTAGACCTCGGCAAAAAACTTCGTGAACCGACGTCGTTTGAAGACCAGGCAAAGTCATCTCTCATATTCAGGATTGGCCTGTTTTTGAACTTTCCAGCATACCATCGCATTGATCACACCTTTGATACGATCATACATCGATTATTCCTCCTTAGGATCAAGAGGTCGTCCGCTGCTTGCGCCCCGTGTAACACCCCGGATGTGCCTGTGGAACATCTGCTCATTGAGTGTCCGCAATAGAGCTCCCAGCCAGAGACCCTTTGCAGCTTCTCCAATGTTCTTCAAGTGTAGTTTTCTTGTTTTTCACTACGGAACTTTCAGTGCACTCACGCTGTCCCTGTACGAACTTTATTCGAGTGCAATTTGAAATATAGAAGCTGTGTGAGCGGCGTCAATCAGACCGTTTTTACTCAACAGCTCCTTGGTAAGAAAAAGTCTGCGCTTCAGTTCATGACGTAACATTGGTCTTAAGTCACGGCTCCCTACATTAAAATGTGGGACGGAGACGATAATACCATGGGAGGTATTCCGTAAGCGTCCACCTGGTGGATATGTCCATTTCATTTGCGGCTGAAGTGCCCATTGGCTGGGGGCACCCGTCTCCTCCTCACGTGTGCTCCAGCCCAACCAATTAGAACTTCAGCAGCAGACGAAATGAACATGTCAACTAGGTGGACAGTAACGAAATACTCCTCCTGGTCTGCCAGAAAAGTTCATGCAGTGAGTCAACAAAAAATGGGAGAGGGTGTAGCGGGGGCGTCCTCACCGCTCAATAAGGAACCCGGTTGTACTCTAGCACAAGCTGCACTGCTGTATAACAAGGCAGACTTTTATGCGTGCACTCATTGCGCAACCCATTTCTAGTCATGACCTCGCATGCAAACTGGTGCTTGGAGCACAGCATTTTGGGGATGTGACAATTCAAATGAAAACTACGTCTTTACTAAAATGCTTAAAGAATTTTGTAGAGTGCTTCCAGCAATGGAAGAAGAGCCATTGTCTAATGGGGACTATATTGAAGGTGACCACATTGATGTATTTGAAAGTTGATGAAATGATTATGTATAGTAGTAGTAGTAGTAGTAGTAGTAGTAGTAGTAGTAGTATACAAACTTCTGGGTCAGACCTTGTATAACGCTCTTGTCCCGCGACATGCATGGATCTCAATGAGTGTCCCGCATTCACACGTGACATCACAATTCAAAGTGTGCATGCCTATCTTGCTGGTGCTGGCTTTGAACGCTGTATTTCGTCTTTGTTGTTCTGTTTTGAAAACACGAAAGACACCCTCACATTCGTGATGTCCTGGTAAGACACGACATCCCGCTTCCACGCCAGCGGAGTGTCGACGAACACATCGGTGCCTGCCTCGCCACACTGGTAAAGCATACAGAAGACGACAGAGTGCAGTAGGGGCTTAGCCTTAACTCGCTAGCAGCGCACCAGTCTATGAGCTTACGTTGTCTGTTAGAACTTTACAGCAACACAGTAATCCTTCAGATGGCGCATCCAAAGTGTACAAAAAGTTGTGGGTAGATGTAATCTCTATGTATTCTTTACAATCTCTTAGTGTAGCCCCAGGAATCTATTATAGGCCTAGCAATTGTGGCACATTCCTCGTGTAATGGTACCACAGAAAGCAAAACGAAGTATACGCAGTATAGACACAAGCGCAAAGCACAAGCAAAGTAACTATCTCACTGTATTGCGGGTTCGACAGAACCCGTCACTAAAACATTCCGAAGCACAGTGAATGCACTACCGCTGCAGTGCCTTTTTTTTAACCTTCTTTCCTGCAACGATTCCTCCACCACCTAGAGCTCAGCAGCGCAATGCTATAGCAAGTGCACTACTGCGGCAGGGTGTGCGTGTGTGCGCTTGCTTGCTTGCACAACTGATCAAGAACACTCGCGATGGTTTAAACATGACAAAATTCGTCCTCTTCTAGTGTCTGTCGGAAGGTTATTGAAGAAAATGAAAAGTGCGAAATTGAATTTTAAAAAGAAATTGAAGAACAGGTGTTAGAATATGACACCATCTCCCACTCTCACAGCAATTGGCGCTCTCATATTTAGGATAAAGTGAAAAGTTCGCCCTTTTTAGACGTTTCTGAAGCTGGAAGCCCGTGGCTGTAAAGTCGGACACCATATTCCAAGTTGCCCACATGTAAGATTTCATGAGCAAAAAAAAATACTACTCAGAAAATGACAGTAGTCGGCTGGGCCAGTTGGAGCAACATATCATAAACGTATGAGCGGTACAACGGCAGGGGTGAAGAAAGACGTTACAGGACAGGCGCTCACTTAAGCTGATGTTTATTGGAAAGTTGTGCAGGACAGCGGTGATTCGCGCATGTGCAGTGAAACATATCACAAGGTGTAGTCATACAGGGCTATCGATAAAGCCTTTGATATCAGATGCGTCTAAAGACAGTATATTTAATAGTTCAAGAACTCCAGTTCTTAATCCGCGAGCGCTATAGAAGGAACACTAATGCGCAGTTTTCCCGAAAAAAAAACGTACACAAGTTGTACTGTTCTATAAGACGCAACAACGAAAAATTCAGAAAAAAGCCCGCGTCTGATACACCGAAAAATACGGTAGTTATACAGGGTCAACATGGCTATCGATAAAGCTTTTGATAACAGATGTGTCTAAAGACAGTAAATTTAATATAGTTTAAAAACCTTATTTCTTTATGCGTGAGCGCTAAGAGTGAACACCAACGCACGGGTCTGAGTGTACGCAAATCTGCCCAGCTTCTGTAATCTACCTTGCCAGTCTGTCTTTTGACATGCTAAGTACAACCGTACTACTACACAACGGAATGCACCCGCATTCTTTACAGTGAGCACACAATTTCCACCACCTGCTACAACCTTCAAAGTAGACCTTTATACACCAACCCGTCTGGCCGATGTAAAATTTTCCGCAGCTCAGGTGCATGGAGACCCAGGGAGCATGGGAACTCAGGGAGAAAAGTTAAACATGCACTGACTTCACAATGTAATAAGCGCTTGTCAAAGTTACATGTTCAATTCTCTAGAGCAGAAAATGGGTGAGTGTAATCTAGGCTGGAAGTTCCAAATGAGATGAGCCATGCGTTTCTTGTGGCTCGTTAGGTTATGGATGTTTCACCACGACATCAGGGAGGCTCAACAAGTTATTGGGCAAACGCTCTAGCTTAAGCACTTGCCTCCATGCGCTCGTGGCCAGGCACCTCTACCAGTGTAGGTGCAACTTAAGAAACAATTTGAGTACGCATGTCCACTACAACTGCACAAGGCATGTCTAGTAGTTTTCTAATGCACAGCAAAAAGACGACGGACAGTAGAACAGGAGGACGGCACACCGGGGACTATCTTTAGTATTTTCATTGTGCTTTCGACAGTGCTGAAGAAGAATGTCAACCAACCATCCTGCTTGTCCATCTTCCTACATCTACTAATGTCTAATATGTCAAATCCTGAAGCAGATATCCACTGGATGTTCGCTGCTTGACCTTCCATTTTGCTGCGTCCTCCTAGTCCATAATGCTTGAAGGTCTTATGCTGATGATGCTCTCTCTCTCAGTTTCTGCTATACCAACTTCCAGGCTAGTGGATTATTTCCGAGGCACTTTGGCACCCTAATATTTTTACACTGGTGAAGTATTAGGCCTGGTGACACAGCCTCTCCACCGTGGCAGTGGTAGCCTCGTCAGACATGACCACCTTCTTGCAAGGGTGCATGTGGCGACACGTGGTGATGCACGTGGTGACACGAGTGGCACAACCAAGCGAGGAAGGAGGATGAGGTCGCTCCGTCACATGACACAGATGTAACACCTTGCGCCTGCCTCCTCCTCACCCCTTCACTCATTTTCTTCACTTTCACCTCCCCATGAGCCTCTCCCTCTATTTCAGCTGTTTTCTATCATAACCCAGAACTCTCAGCACCCTTCAATTATCTGTAAAATGCCCTCGCATTAAGACATCACTCGGCGAGACAAGTGCTTTCTCTGATAACTTGGCAAGCAATACATGTGGGCTAGTTGACTAGATAGTTGCTATGTTGGAAAAACATGGCAGAAGTCTGGTTTTCTTGCAACATGACAAACTACCGAAGCATGCCAAAGGGTCAGATTTACAGCATGGTGCCATGGATTTTACAAATTCTAGCTCAATGTCTGTTGAAGTGTTGAAATATCTGTTCATGATTGTAATCTCAATGGTTGTCTAACGGACTGACAAAGTTGATATTTAAGAAAAAAGGCACATGCATTGACTCACATCTAGCTTTAATTACCCCTGACATTTTTATGCCACACCTTGACAAGTTGTTGAGTGAAAGGTTAAGGGGATATAGCTGTAAAATTTATATGTATGTTGATAACCCTCTCGTGATCAACAATGATGGTTGTGACTACACAAGGGGTGGGCGACATTCTGGCGGTGTTTAAATGCCCTCTTCATGCTTTATTGCTGAACTACCTCAGTGACCAACACTCTGATTCCTACAACACTACAGTTTCACAAGTTTCACGACAGCTATGCATCCTCGTCGTACGAGCCTCGGAGCAGCAAGACATTGTGGCTGTACACTTCTGTACACACCAAATTATGGAAAATGGCAGCGGCATAGATGCGCCTTCCAAAATCGCTCAAGAGAACTTGTGTGCAGCGCATGAAGCACACCTTTGACCTGCAGGTGTTGCATTTACAAGCTGCACGCTACGCCCATAAGCTAAAATTACGTTTGCCGCAGAGACAATGCACAGAGCAATCAAGTTTCGGTCCGAAAAAAAAATGAGGCTGCACACACAAGGAATGCGCAGCTAAATAATACCAAAAAGTAACTCTGCCTCAATGTGTGTGTGGGACAGCTCACAACCAGAAGAAAATAAGCAAAGTAGCTGGTGTCAAAGCAGTACAGTAAAAGCTCGATGATACGAATCTCATGGGGTCACGAAAAATATTCGTATTAGCCGAAATTCGTATCATCGAAACACAATTAAAAATACTGTCGAATCTCGATAATTCGAACTCGAAGGGGCCCGAAAATTTGTTCAAATTAAAAGGACGTATTTTTGAAGTATTCATGCACCATAGCACGATGCACGAACGGTGCGAGTCGTGAAATATCGCGGCGCGCAAGCGCATAGCAAGCGCGGGCCACGAAACTGCCCACGCCGGCTAACGGTCGCTTCCCGATAACGACAGAAAACGAAGCTTCAGGGAGCGAGCGGGCGGCGCCGGCACACGGGTGCGCACGGAGACCGTCGAAGGTGAGGGAGGAGGGCGGCAGGCAAGCGGATTTGGCCGCGTCAACTCCGCCGCTTCGGTGGCTCCCCTCGCCCTCCCTCTCAACTCCCTCGTAGCTCTCTCACCTTCGACTCCGTACGCACATCTCCGTGCGCGCCCGCCGCCGTGCTGGCGCCAGCTTATTTTAGCCGCCCCCTGAAGTTTCGTTTTCTGCAGTTATCGGGAAGCGAGCGTTTGCGGGCGTGGCAGTTTCGTTGGCCCAACTGTGCCTCCGCCGCTGCTTCCCTCTGCGCTGCTGCCGCAGCGTGCAAGGTCAACATGTGACTAGAAAATAGAGGAGAAGGGTTCACTGCCATTTTATCCGCGTGGCTGAGACGTCGGCACTATTGTGTGCTAGAATACAGTTGTCTAGAACACTCTAGTCGGCACGTACACGCTTGTTCCGGCGCGATGCAGAAACGGCAACCTTGCAATTTGAGAGAGGGGGAAATTTCCGCCGCTGGTTCTTTTTTTTTCCCCGTTCCTTCGCGCGCGGCATTGAGGGGTCTCTCCTGAGCTTTTGCTCTACGGCGGTGTCGGAGCAATGCCGGTCGGAGGCGCCGCCGCGTTATTTGGCGCGCTGCTAAGAGCATTGTCGGTGCGCAATATGTTCGAAATAAGCGTGTTCGAATTAACGAGATTCGACTGTAGCTAAATTAAAGAGTCAGAGGTGAACTCACTCAGGCACATGTACGTAAAAAGCATTTATTTCTTGAAGCGCCACCGCTTCAAACTCTTCGCGCCCAGTCGCGGAGTCCGCGCTGTCCGGCGCCGCGCCTTCGCACCAAAAGAGGAGGAGAGAAAGCGCGTGACTGCGCGCTGTTCTCTTTCGCGGCCGTCGGTGGGGCGGCGTTTATTCGTATCAACCGACGCAGGCTGAAAATCGATTCGTAACAACCGTTCTCTAGCACGTTGCAAAGTAATGGGGCTCGGCCGGGACCACAGAAAAATTCGTATCATCAGGAAATTCGTATTAGCCGTGATCGTATCATCGAGCTTTTACTGTATTACTTTCTGCACCTGAAGAGTTTTCGAATCTGTACATTCAAACGATTGCAATGCTAAGGGAAAAGATAAGATGTTGCCAATCACAGCAATAGATACTATGCTGAATTCGCACAAGGTATGGTGTACAATATTCTGCTCTTGTGGCCGTGTTTATGTCGGGGTTAATCTTGCGCCACCCCAGTGCCCGAGAGAGCATGACAAAGCGTAAAAAGGTGCAGATGTGCACTTACCAGATCACTGCCACAGTAGCCAATGCCTTCCATATTTTCACAACACGGTTGTGTTAGAGCGTTGCGGCTACAGCCAGTGCACTCAGCTGGTGGTGGAGCTGTTGAAATGAATTGGGGCGACCCGGACGCAGCCAGCACACAGTCAATTTCATTGAGTGAATGTATGTGCATGTGATCATGTCCGAGTGCGTGCAGAGATGCGATCTCAATAAGTCAGCACAATGTCCATAATTTGACATTCACAACTGTATAACTTTCCACATTCTGTGGTCTGTGGAAGGTACCTCTCAATGAAGGAACAAACAAAATTGTACTAACTAAAAGAACATGTTTATTACATATTGTACCACAGTTTAAAAGACGGTTTACATAATGCTTGTATTCATCATACAAGGTCAGTGTAGGCCAAAATGATAGAGAGGCTGAAATGGCGTGCATACTATAAGGAGTGGTGCATCTCGTACGGAAAAATTTTACGGTGCTCTGAGCTTCAAGGTTAGCTACATAGGTGAGGCACAAGTTGCCGCACTGACAGTTTGATGACATTGCACACTAGAAGCTGTAGAAGAGCTCACCTGCGAACACATCATCCACAAGTCCCAGACAATGCACACAATGTGACTGTACATGCTATATACATCAGCCGTAACAGCTCGCACTCGCTTTATTACAAGGTGCGGCATTGGATGGTAGTGTCCGCATTGTTCACAACCCAAGGGTGGGCCTTGACTTCATCCAGGGAAATGCGCTCAGCAGGTCGTCTCCTCACAAGCTGTCACAAGCAAAACAAGGCAAGGGCAGTGTTTTAGGTTGCCATCTTTCACTGAGCCTAAGGCGTTCAAGAACATAAAGGAGTTATCCATTTTTTTTATAAATGCCTGCCAGCCTGTGAACTTTAATATTTGTAAAAACCACATGGACATGACACTGATGCGGGAAGGAAGGAAAGAGTGGAGAAGGAAAGGCAGGGAGGTTAACCAGTTCAGCACAACCGGTTTGCTACCCTACACATGGGAGCGGGATGAGGAGGAATGAAAGATGGGGAGGAGAGAGAGAGAGCACACAGCACAGCACACACATCGTCAGTCACAGTCCGTCACTCTTGCGTGGTACCTGACATCACTGTCACAGCCGCTTGTCCAAGCCCGTTGCTTTTAAAAACCGAAGTAGCGGGGAGAGCGATAGCACTAATTTTGCTTTGAAGCTTGCCCTGAGCACATGCCTTCTGAGGGACACATACGCATTTTCTCAACAAATGATTTACCTGTAGACGCAGCACACAAACAGCAGTAAACTTGGAACAGCCCAAACTGACAAACAACACGCTGCTTTTACATCAGTGACTTTTTTCACTAACATTGCTGTTTACTATTTGGCCCGTTTCAGAAACTTCTCTACACAAACTTGCTCAAAGTAAATACTCCTCCGGCGTTCTTTCCTCCCCAGGGAACTTCCAACAGAAGGTTAGGATATCGACGAGGGAAACTTTTTAACTAACGGAACTTATTTTCCCGTAAAGCTTGTAGCGAAATTTGCAAAGTGTAACATGAGCCCAAATTTGTAAACATTATGAAAAATTTGGGACAGCTGGCAGTATGTTTAAGTGAACATGAAGTAGAACATGAACGTAGAAGTGCAAGTATTCAACTTACCATGAACAGCAAGTATAACGAACAGCAGTAAAATCCCCTTAAAAATTTTTCTATACAATTTTTATTTTATACAGTTAAACCTGTATATAACGAAATTGACAAATTCCCGAAAAAACTTCGTTATAAAGAGGATTTCGTAATATGCAGGTTCGGCACGAAAATTCGAAAAAGAAACGCTTACGTATTTATTCTAACGTACCCTCAATTGCAACGTGCACCTCTTTTCCCCCCTCTCTTTTCAAAAGAGAGGGGGAAAGAAATCCTTTACAGTAGCGCGTACCTCATGCTTTCATACAGAAATACAACTATGTATCGCTCAAAATTTACTCCCAATACACTAAAGTTGCGACGAACAAAACAGTCCCAGTTTTGCCCAAAAGGCGAAGCATCGATTGCGACAGCAAATTAGCAGACAGCTATACGAAGTAAGGGTAGTAGTTTTATCGGCCGTATAAGCTTGTAAATATTTGCTGTTTAACTAAATTCGTAGACTAAGCACACGTACTACAGCACATGGTCGAAGCTACGGGAGCTAGGCTCGAAGTGCGTAGGAGGCAGCCACATTGAAATGCCGATGGCGATATGGTAGCGCAAATTTGTGGTCGTACTCGATTCTAACACGCAGGCAATTTGTGGACCCATTTTCTCGGAAAAAAAGTGCGCATTAGATTCTAGTAAATACGGTAGGTAAGCAAAAGGGTAACAGACGGCAGAGCTCACCCAAAACATTTATTTTGCAGTAAAAAACTGCGTGATTTTGCTTTGTTGTTTGTTCATGATGGACGGCAGCACTGACCGTTCGTACGACATCAATGAACACAATACTCCGTCATCGTCCAACGAACCCGCGGCGCGGCGCGAAAGGTCGATGGTGTCGAGCACCTCCTTCGCGGAGGTCATTGAGCGTGCCGAGTCGTCCTCTCAAGATCCGTTGTCATCACTGCGGTGTCGGATAGTTTCTGCCAGAACCTTATCCGTCATCTCAGTTGCGACAGCGCAGTTGTGCACATACAAAAACTGCGGATAAAAAATGCAGGCCCGCCTCGCGCATGCACGCACACATACGCTCGCTCTCGCCTCACAATTGCCGTGAATTCGAGCACACCAAGCGCAACGCCGCCGCTTCGCATTCCGCCGCGGCAGAGAAGGTGCTTCCGGTTGCTGCTCGCCCAAAAATGACAAAATTTGGGGCGAAATCTCTAGGTTGTCAGCGGGGAAAATTCGATATTTCGAGGGGGGCTCCCGCTGCCACTTTATTACGTAGAGGTCTCAAATGCATGTGCTTCTATGGAGTAACGGCGGGAAATAAAAAAACTTTGGTACATCCAGGAATTCGTTATATGGAGGTTCGTTAAAGCAGGTTTAACTGTATATCGAAATGCCTATATATCGAACCTTTTTCTGATCCCCCTCAGATTCGACATATCCGGGTTCGACTGTACTGCAGTTGACATTTTTGCCATCGAAATACATGTTTTGAGCTGTGATCAAAGACTTGTTAGTTTTGCTGTAACCGATAGTCTCTTAGATTGTACATTTCTGTTTTCATTATAGGAATAGATTACTTACTGAAGTAAAGAATGGCTAAACTAATTATATATTTAGTACTTTGCAATATATATGCTAACTCATTTATATTGCCACGACCTTGACACAAATGACAGCCGCTCGGTGCAATTCGGTGCAACATGCTAGGCATGTTGGATTGCTCCCCGAAGAAGACTACGACGAAGGTGCCAGGACAGCTTCATAAAAGATCTATAGCTTTGACCGAAGTCTTGAGAAACTGGTGGAGTTGCTGGGTACGCGTCTATGTACTCTGACCCCCAGGAACTGGAAGCGGATAACCTACGCAAAAGCCGATGGCTTCAAAGACTGCCTCCGGAATACGGCCTGCAAGATCTGCCAAGGATGTCGACCACAACCGCAAGCCAGACACAGGAGACATAGGGTACAGGACAGCCTCCTGCGTCACTGGTTCTCCACATGCCACGCTGGTCGCGGCCGTTCCATGGTGAGCCTTTTGAGGACGTGGAAGACTGGCTCGATGACTTCGATCGTGTGGCCAAGGTTAATTATTTGGATGAACGGAAAAAGCTAAGGAACGTGTACTGCGCCCTAGAGGACTTTGCCCGAACATGGTTCGCTAACCACGAGCCATCCATCACCACCTGGCAAGAATTTCAACGGCAGATACGCGATACGTACAGCAGTCCCGCAAGAGCTAGCAGAGCAAGCCCTTCAGACTAGGGTTCAAAAGCCGAATGAAAGCGTAGCCATGTTCGTAGAGGACATGTCGCGACTTTTCAAGTGTGCTGAACCTGACATGACTGAGGCCTGCTGATGCGTGCAGTGAAAGAGCAGCTGTTTGCTAGACTGATGCGAAGGCCTCCAGCTACAGTAGCTGAGTTCATCAGTGAGGCGACAACAATGGAGCGAGCCCTTCAGCAACGCTCCTCATCTACGATTGCCAAATTAGCCTGGGATCAACATCTTCTCTCTCGTGGCCCTGTGACACTGACGCGCTTCGAGAGCTTGTGCGTAGTGTCGTGCGTGAGGAGCTCGATCGACTACAGGGAGTGCGATTTCAGCCGACCGTAACATCTCTCACAGATATCGTCCGCAAAGAAGTCCGCCAGGCGGCACAGCCATTCGTGCAAACCAGACCTGAAGCCGCCCCCGTACTGACTTATGCGCAAGCAGTGAGGCTACCTGCGCAGCCCGTGAACCACCGTAACCAGCCTTCTTCTGAAGAATTGCTGTACCACTTCTAGGGCCAAACTTCACGTACAAATATGTACGAGTCCACGAGCCCCCGAATCAATACTGACGCGCAATAAGTTGGCACGTGCGCCACTGGCCCCTTGAGGCGAGAACGACGAAGTTCATGGTTGCGCGCGCGCTCTCCGAGGTCCAGCCATTGCTAAAGGCTGACGTTTTTTGCCTATCTGTTGCTGGTCATCTATTCTAGCTGTACTAGCTGGGTGACAATACGCGAAAGTCAGACGTGTGGAGCGCACCTGACTATCAGCCACTCTGCTTCCACTGTGGCGAAGCGAGCCACTTGTACCATGCATGCTATTACCGCAGAATAGGACTTCAGGGCTATCACCCTGGCGCTCGTCGCCCACGTGAGGGAAAGCGCCCAAGAGAAATCCAGCAATTGAGAGTTTTAGATTAGGGGGACGCAAGCGTTGGGGTCCCCTAGCGGTTGGGGCCAACTGTAATGCGCATGCATATAGGCCTCTGTGCATGCGCAGAATCGTGGCCCCAAGAACTAGGGGGCGCCAACGCTTGCGTTCCCCTAATCTAAAACTCTCTAATATCTAGCCAGTCAACATCCGTCACCATACGCACAGTTCCCACTGTTTGAACAGTCTCTGCCAACGACCCGATCTCCATCTCCACAGAGGCGCCAGTCACGATCACCACCTCCTCGACGATCGGCGTCACCTAGTCGCTACACTACATTCTCCGCTTCCATGGGCAACCGGCCCACGAGCCCAAGTTGGGGAAACTAAGAAACAGCGACCTCCGGGGGCGGGGCCGCTGTCCAACGCACTTCGAAAGACCCTCCGCTGCGACACCCCGACGTCGACGACGACGACGATACCGACGACGACAATGCTGACTGCGTACCTTCGGCACCTTTCTTTGCAAACCGTGAACCTGTTTCAGCCGACATACTCGTTTCTGTAGACCATGGGTTCTCAAAGTGGGTTCCGCAGGCCCCTGCTTGGGGTTCCGCGGGACACTGATAAATTTTCCGAGGTCCCGTGGTCGCCAAGTGGCTAAAACGGCAAACACAAGGTGCGCTCAATCCACACAACCCCCCTTACTCATGCTCGAGTGTCAAAAAGCACATCACAGTGTGTAACGGCAACGCGTGAACTGCGCAATAAATCCGCAACCAGCTTGTAGACACCCAACCTCCGAAAACTGGCAGCCATGGGCAGCGCGCCTAAGCTTTCACACTTGAATCTAGGAGACCATAACTTAGCACCATGCGCATTTCTCCCATTTGCAGACAGGGTAGGTGCCAATTGCGTGCGCACGGACGTATATGTCGGCAGCATAAAAAAATTAATGCGCGGAGCACCGCAAATGCGCGCCGCAAAAGAGCAAAAACTGCGCTAGCGTCCAAAAACGAAGCGGCGCAGTCCACATCGCTAGGGTCCTCAGCGGCAATCATATGCGATACGTGACTGGCAGCAATGCCGGAACGCTTCGTGTCTATACTTTATCTCACAAGCTGTTGTAAGCACTGGGGAAGCTGCACAAATTCCTAGCCAATAGGAAAGCCGAATGCCCCTCGAGGTGTGTTCATCTGAGCCGCGTCGTCTGCTCAGTGTCTGCTTGCCATCCTGTTACATGCTCCATGGTTGGTGGATTGACGCAAAAAAATTTTTTTGACGCCGTAACCATAAGCTGCGTTTACATACATGCGACAGCAGGGCTTCACTTTACCTGTACTCTTTCCGTCCAGTTACCTTGCAGCATCCTTAACAAGCAATAAGGACGAACGCATTCATAAATATTCACCTACGGCACATCGTCTGTTCGGCGTCTATACTTGGCGTTTGCTCGCTACCGTTAACCAGTGCTATGCTAGAGCGGGGTACAAAATTAATGATGCAGTGAACAATGCATCTGCTAATGCTATGGCGCCATTTCCTAACTAGAAATCAAACCAGTTTTACGGCTCGGTGTCGTGTCTGTAGTCCTAACAGCGTGAAAACAAACAGCTGATCATCTCAATAATTACGACAAAACATACCTAATGTTTTGATCTCAGCTTGAGATGAGACGTAGAGATGACGAATTTTGCCCCTTGTTTCTTGCCGACAGGTCGGAGAGCCAGATTTGTTGGTTCATTTATTATACTGGCAGAGTGCTCTAGGCAGGTCATTCTCGGCATGGACTTTCTTCGGGAGTACGGCCCAATCGTAAACCTTCCTGAGTTGCTTCTCACTTTTTCCAGCGAACACGCAACTCATTCGGACGACTATCACCCACAGTCTACGGTATTATGCATTTCGGGTGACTGCGCTACTTTACCACCACGGTGTACTACGTTGATCACCATGGAAACAGACGACGATCCTCCCCATATTGGAATCGCTGAAGGCAATCTGTCAGTCTTGCTGGCTCGAGAGGTTTGCGTAGCCCGCGGCATCTTGTAGCTGTCGTCACGGACTGCTCAGATTTTAGTGACCAATTTCAGTTGTGAATACGCAACACCTCCACCAGTTTGTCACAGACAAAACCACTGCAAAGCCACTGCTTACCATTCCCAGACAAGTGGGCACACAGAAAGGCAAAACAAAACGATAGCTGATATCAGGGGTTCTCAAGCATGTTCATTCCGGGGAACCCTGCTAAACTCCATGAAGTACCAAGGAACCCCCCCCCCCCACCCCCTGAATTAACCGAATTAAAATGTCCTAATTACACTAATGTCCAATTATCCAGAGTATCAAGAAAACAATAAATGAATGCTTACTACTTCAACACGCTTTTATTTACTGAATGCATCAGCAAATCTTGTTTCTATTTTGCACAAAAGCAGTGAGGAAGCTGAAATTCTTGTCATCTCATGACTAATTAAGGGCTAGCAGTGGCGAAGGCTTCGCAACATCCTTCACAGCACGGCCGTGGCGCGCGTCTTATCTGCAGACACGCTTTTCACTACCACGCGCACATCCGGTTATTTTTTCGCTAGAGAGCTGGTCGCCAACAAATCGGCCGTCCATCGCGATGTAGCCGGTGCTCTTAATCTTTGACATTTTTGCACCGAGTCAAAGCGCAACTACTGCTTGCCGCAACCGCTGCTGATGAAACCGCGGCCGTTATCGACACGATCATGGACGGCGACCTTGCGGTTCAGAAGGCAGGCAGCCGACGCACGCACCAAGTCAAAACGAAAGTACCATTTGCTGCAACAAGTGCAGACGAATCCGCAGTCGCTATCGACACGATCATAGATGGCGACTACGCAGTTGTGAAGGCACGCAGTGGACGCGCGCACCGAGTCAAAACTAAACTACTGTTTGCTGCAACCACTGCGGACGAGACTGTGGTGGCTATCGACGCGATCACAGATGACGACTACGCACTTATGGAAGCACGCGGCTAGCCGCCAACGCGGTGTTGCGCGTGGCGATTAACGCAACAATAAGGGCTTTGAGGGCACAAATAAGCACAAAGCATTCCGGCGTTGCTGTCAGTCACGTATCATGTACGATTGCTGCTGAGGACCCTAGCGATGCGGACTGCGCCACTTCGTTTTTGAATGCTAGTGCCGTTTTTGCTCTTTCGCGGCGGGCATTTGTGGTGCTCCGCGCATTTATCTTTTGATTCCTCCATTGTATACGTCAGTGCGCACGCTATCGGCACCTACCCTATCTACAAACGGGAGAAATGCGCAGGCGCTAATTTTGGCGCACTTCGGCGCAAAATTGGGTATTTTTATCAGGATGGCGTAGGAAATCTCGTATGGCGCAATCTGGCGCAGGAGTTGGAGCACTGTTAACGGTATCACTATCACAGTTCGGTACTAACGGTACCGAACTGCCAATCTCCAGTGCATACATAATCCGCATCGAGACGATGCTTCTAGGGAGGGGGTAATGCCACGACCTTAACAAAGATGACAGCTGCTCGGTGCAATTCAGTACAACATGCTAGGCATGTTGGATTGCTCCCCAAAGAACACTACGACGAAGGTGCCAGGACAGCTTCATAAAAGATCTATAGCTTCGACCGAAGTATTTTGTGGTTTTGTCTGTGACAGTATCTGTTCGATTGTATAGAGGATGGACAATCTTTCCCTTCAGTGTCCCTTTTAAGTGTCACTTGATGAGCTGGCCACACGTGCAAGCTGCGAGTGGTTCAGACAGTGTGCCACTCACGGCCACCCGCCCCATCCATGAAAATAACGCTGCGGCTGCCATGGTTGGGCCACAGTGTGTTCAATGCTCACCTTGCCAATGAGGTCCCGTGCGTCGGCGCTCACAAATGGAGGGTACACCACCTTGGCTTCGCGGATGCGCCGGTAGGTATCCTGCGTTGTGGGCGACTCAAAGGGTGGCTTTCCCACCAAGAACTCGTAGATGAGGATGCCGAGAGCCCAGTGGTCCACTTTCTCGTCGTAAATGGCACCCTCAATCATCTCCGGCGGCAGATAGTCCAGTGTGCCACACATAGTGGCCCGCCTACAAAGAAAAGGCAAGACACGATGCAGTGAATGCGGCAGCAAAAAAGATATAAAAAGTACACAAGTCCCCTCACCGAATAAAGAACAGAAGAGCACAGGGGCCAATGAAAGCATCACATGCACACAATACAATAGAGACCAATACCATAGAGCGCATCACACGATCTGCTGGTTAGCATAAACCTTCAGAGGGCCAATATTCTAGTTGGGTGGAAGAAAGGAACTAGGGCAGGCCATGTAATGCGCAAGGCAGATGACCAGCGGTCCACCAGAGTTACAGAATGGGTGCCCAGAGAAAGGAAGCCCAGTTGAGAACGGCAGAGAACTACGTGTGATGAAGTTGGGAAATTTCCAGGCATAATGTGGTCAGCTGGTCCAGCAGTGGACATCAAATAGGCTGATGATAATCGCAAACCTTTAGAATACAGACAGCTGAGCAAGTTGATAGGGATTAATGGTACACACTGATGTACGACACACATGGAGTGCCCGTACATGTCCATGATTGACGGAGTGGCACTACCTTCCTACGAGCATGAGAAGATAGTTGAAGTCATCGTCAGGGGTGGGCAAAAGTACTTTGCAAATGTGCATAATACAGATACAAGACACTAAGGCGACGAGTATTTAAGATAGGACTTCAATACATTAGTTATTTCATTGTAGCTCAACTGCAGGGCACGCTGCAAATTTACAGGTAGGTATTTTTGCAAAATGCTTATCTCCCACCAGCAGACTTCCTTCGAAACTTCCTCTACCGACACAAATTTTTTCTAGCAATGCAGTAAATTCCACAACAGTTTATGGGGCCTGCCAAGCGTGCAGCAGATCAATGCAAATAAGCTGTGGAATCAAAATTTTTCATGCAGCTTTATCAGCACGATGCACTGTTTCACAGTCCACTACGCGATTATTTAATGAATAAACTTCAGAAACATTTCTGTTTGCCTGTGGCACAGATTGTTCTTGCTGCAACTATCAAGTTCAAAGTCTGGAAATTCTTAGTAAACAGATACAGGGGTGGGACTGCCCAAAGTCAATTTGGAGCAATTTTTGGAGCAAGTGAAATTTCGTCTTGGAGCAGTTAGGAGCAGACAAAATTTCATTTTGGAGCAATTTAGAGCAGACCAATCTATATTCGTGTAATGATGGAATACGGCAGTGCACTTTGAAACCATGACGAAACGCAGAATAAACCAACACGAAGCACGTAGTAGAAGCGCACTTTGTAGCTACTATAGCGTACTAGAATATGGAAGAGTGGGTTGAGCAGCGGCACGGCACATGCTTTCCTGTAAAGCCGAAAGCATCGGTGGCACTATGATTGAACTATATACTCCCACGCCGATGCTCATAATGATAGCGGAAAATGTTCTCACATTATATGGCCCAATCGACGCAGTAACATAATTTCTGGGTCACCATATGTCACCGCAGACCCAGAGAGCCGCAATCAACCCTGGGCTGGTATAATGTAAGACTATTCCAATCTGTTTTTTTTTTATTGTGATAGCAATTATATGGACACTCCAGGTGCATTTCCTCCGTCATCGCCGCCGTGATGTTCCATATAATGTCCAGGGGCGATAACATCGTCGACGCGAGCCGTATGCTGCATGTGCGAGGATGAGTCGATGATTGCGGTTCAATCTAGCGTGCGCACGGGAGGAAAGCGGGGTGTAAGCACACCGTCTTCCCTCGCGCGCGAGACACCGAGGGGGGGATCCGGTGCGTATGACGAGGTTACACGGGCCCTATATCTTGGAAGGGATCTGCCATGGGGACAGAGTGCGAATGCTAATAGCTTCATGCGCGCTGTGTTTTTGCCGCTTAGTTCGCATTGAAGCGAGAGGCAGTTGCTACCGCGCTTCTTCACTCCAACGTTTTGACAGCGGGTTTCAGCGGTCATCGAGTAGAGATGTGTCCATGTTTGCTTGTGCGCGCGTGACACCACGTTTGTTAATTTAGTTAGTAAGCGAATGCTTACAAGTTTATACTGCCAATAAAACTACTATTCCTACTTCGTATAGCTGTCTACTAATTTTCTATAGCAATCGATGCTTCGCCTTTCAGACGAAACTGACTTTTTATTCCAAATCCACCATTGGCCCTTCGTGATAGGCCAAAATGGCTCACACCTCGCCCATATGGGCATAAAAACAGATTGTAATAGTTTTACATTATAACAGCCCTGGGGACACAGACATCCTCCCGCTGAGCCTGCTGCAGCGCGCGCCTCCCTATTTTCTAGTTTGCTCGAAGCGCCCTGAACCTACTTTTCGTTGTCTTGTGCCTTAGCTAGGGAGTGTCGTGCCACCAGGCCCACTCAACTGTATTCTAGTTCACTGTAAACACAGCCATCCTGGCCATCTGATAGTAGCGACAACAACCGGGAGTGGCCATGTGCGCGTGCCGGCCACTTCTCGAAAGCGCCGAAAAGTCTAGTGCTAAAGGCGCGAACATTACGGGAAACTGTGCGGGAGGCGCCGTCACACGGTGTGCGGAATGTGAAGGGCTGCACTCTTTTTCGGAGAACAAATTTGCTCGCTGTTCGGGGCCACCGCCGGAGCACACATGCTGAAGCCGTTCTGGTGCAGCGTGGTGCAATTTCGGTCAATCTTCTGTGTTTGGCACAGGAATTTGCGTCTGTATCAAAATGGCGCAATTGGCACAGGAGTCCCACCCCTGCAGATAACATCATGAATAATCGAACAATTTTGATTATCTTCCACCAAATTATTTTATCCCATAGAGTGTAGTATTTTTAATACAGTAATCCCTCGTTATAATGAAGTCAGCTGGACAGCTAAAAAATTTGTTATAAGCGATAATTCCATATAAGCGACCACTCGAGAAAAGCTAAAGCAGTCAAGCTTTAATTGCGCAACTACGAGGAAGTCAAAGTACAACGCATTTAGTGAAGCAAAACTTTATTCAGGTGCAAAAAAGGCAGTGAGCTTTGGCTGTTGCAAGTTCCTACCGGGCGTGAGCAACCCCTGCTCTAATTTGACCAAGCATTGCACGAGGCCGTGGTCGCCGCCCATGCATTTAAAACTTATTTTGCAGCAGCTGTACGTACTCCCGCGTCTGCACCATAGTTGGCACTTCACGTGGCTCTTCGTCCCTAGCTCTTCGTCCTCGTCGGGGCCACCAACAGTGTCAATTATCTCCACATCCGTCGCTGGGGCGGCCACAGACAGGAGCAGCAGCGTCAGCCACCCAGATGTCTCGCAGTTGCCTTCTACCTCTTGGCCAACAATTTTATGAATAGCCTCGTACAGATCGCTGCAAGTCCAGTCATCATCAGGCTGGTCATCGCCAGGGTTGCTGACGACGGTGCGAAAAAAGCCGGCGTGCGCAAAGCAGTTGGCGACCTTTTAAAGTGCGAGTTCATTCCATGACAAGTTCCACAAATAGATCGCACCAAGCAAATCCATGTTGTACCTCTTGCTGGCGTCATACGCTGTGAGCATGCGCTGCAAAAGAGCTATGAGGTACAACTACCGGGTGGTCTCAATGATGCCCCGATCCACCGGTTGCAGTGCGCGACTGTGTTTGCAGGCAAAAATTCCACCATGATCGCCTTGAGGTTGTCAGTCTTCCCGAGGCTCAGACAATTGTCAATTATGAAAAGCACTTGCCGATTCTTTGCATCGAATCGTTTATCCAGAAGGAGCACGTAGTCTTCAAAAATAACAGCAGTCATGCCTGCTCGCTTGTTACTTCTTGTCACAGACCCCGTGAATGAGGCGAGGCGCAGACGCCGAACCAATTTCCAAAGCCGACTTATCAGCTTCCGAAAATAATCCCACGAAAGCAAGGACAATTAAGAATGGGCCCTCTGGTGCACCAGCAAATGCCGGTTGCTGTCCAGAGTCAGAGCCCAGAGTTGTCAAAACGAAACAAAATATATTCTTCACACAAGGCAGTTACACACACACTTGCACACTTAGGCTAGACACAACACAATACAAATCAGATGGGTATTCACAAAACACAGGAAAATAATTAACGACAAGCACTAAGAGTTCAACAAGTAAAGTACAAAACGAATAGGAACACTAAGTGTCCAATCGTATTTGCCAGTGCTGGTCTTGAGTCAGACGATCTTGGCATAGCTCGGGGCAAATCTCGAAGAAATGCAGACGCTAGATGAACTCGTCGACTAGCTTGCCGGGGAATCCCCTTCTTCCGCAGACGGTCTGTCTTCCCATTACATCTCTTTACCGGAGCGGTCTGTTCCCCCTTCTGATTCTCGCACGGCGGTTATATAGCCGTCACTGGCGTTCTCGAATCTTCCTATTGGAGTCGTGATCCTGTAGCATGGCCAAAGCCTGGGAATCTTCTAGTCAATTCTCGCATCTTCACCCGCCGCTGTCAGAGCGTCGTCAAGAGGGGGCGGGAGTGTGATGACTCATCCTGTTGGCGCACGCTCACGCAGTAGTAATCTCTCTCTATCTCTCGACTCGCCGGGCGAGAAGGTGCCTCAGCGCCCGCGCTCTCTGTCTCTGGTTACCGTCGCTTCGTCGATGTTCTTCTAGACATCTAGACGCCGTTGGTCGCGTCGCTTGTTTGAGGCGTATGCGCTCTACCCCTCTGTTGAAGTTGCCGTGGAGCCGGCGTGTTCTTTCGCTGGCTTGCGTGACACGCGGCGTGCGCTTTGATTACGTGCTCTTTTGTGACACTTCTGTAGATGCATTCCTTGGAAATAGCTGCATTTCGGAAGCACCGTGGCTTCTCTGCCTTCCCCACTATCAACAAGGGAAGCTTGTCCTTGCCTGTTGCATTGGCACCAAACAGCACCTTGCTCCGTTTTCCTCCGGATGAGGATCTGCCAGCGGTAGTGAACGTGCGATTCGGGAGCATTTTGTTGAAAAATGCAGCCTCATCTAGGTTGTAGATGTCTTTGTCTTCATACTTTTCAACTAGAACTTGGAGCCGATGTTGAAGCCTTACGTCTACAGTGTCACGATTCACGGCTGCGCTTTCGCCAACGATCGGCTTCGAGGTCACCCCGTGTCGTTCCTTGAATCGCTCAAGCCAGCCATTACTGCACTTGAAATCTCTATGGCCCATTTGGAGGGCAAGAGCTTTTGCTTTTGCAGTAAGTGCACGTGTCCATGTACGGGGAGATTTGCACTCCTGGTGTTCTTCAGCCACTGTAGAAGTGCACCTTTCACTTCGGGGTATTTCGAATCGCGATTCCTCTTTCTCTTCGCCGAGTAGCTCTTTTCAAAGCCATCCAGCACAGCTTCCTCGTTTTTCAATACAGTTAATAAAGTAGACGACGGTATGGCGAATTCCTTTGCGATGTCAGTTTCCAGCTGGCCGCTTTTTTCGACTTCTTTTATCAGCAGAACTTTCTGCTGCAAAGTCAAACACTTTCATCCAGAGACTGACGGAACCATTTATCACTGTAGACCACAAAAGCACACACGAAGCACGCCTAATGAAGCACTCCGAATAACACACAATCACGTGGCCTACAGCACACGCCGTTGATGCCAAAGCGACTGAACGCGGCAGGCGACGCAGAAGGCAGACGCTTCAAAATGTCGTCAGGGCATCTCGCTTTCCTCGTCTGTGCGCACTGGTGATGGCGATGGTTGCAATAGCGGGCTTGGCAATTGGCTTCACGTGTAGCAGAAGAAAGGCATTCCTCTTTCTCTTCGCTGAGTAGCTCTTTTCAAAGCCATCCAGCACAGCTTCCTCGTTTTTCAATACACGCTTCAAAATGTCGTCAGGGCATCTCGCTTTCCTCGTCTGTGCGCACTGGTGATGGCGATCGTTGCAATAGCGGGCTTGGCAATTGGCTTCACGTGTAGCAGAAGAAAGGCGATCAGAGTCGTGGAGACCAAGAAGCAGGAACTGCGGAAGGGCACCCGTTGGTGGAAGATTGTGCTAGGGAGGGTAGGCTGGAAGAGGGCAGCTTCGGAGGAGCAGCGATGTCGAAACTGGCAGCAAGGAGGCGAGGAGTTGACATGGAGAGTGGGAGGAGTGAATGGCGTCCAAACGGCTTGCAGACTGGAGAGCCAATGAGGAGGGGAAGGCAATGGGCGCTTTTATAGGGGGGGTGTGCGGAGGTCACGGAAGACTACGAGATTATCGCGCTGGAAAGCGCCGCAAATGCCGTGGCTCTAGTCTGAGGTTGTGCGTTGTGCTCAAAAAACGATTAGCCGCTCATTGTGGGTACGCAGCGCGATCATCAAACTGAACGGTTTTGCAGTAGGGGCTTTGCATGATCACTGGGCAATTTTTTCCCGAGGTGTGCAGCCGTGAAGCTTGCAAAACGCGAGTTTTTCGGCGCACCACTGTCGGGTTCAAGTGTCGGTGTTCGCGGGTTCGAGTGGCGGTGTTCGTGCACCGTCGCGTCCGTGCCATTGACAAACGTCTAGGAACAAAATTCAATGACCCTACCACCTATTTAGACCGTTTGTCTGAAGTCGGATGGCGCGAATCGAGCATGACCGGCTCGAGAAAATTGCCGGGGAAACGCCAGCTTGCATTGACCCGTCATGTTGACAGCATGACTCGCCACTGACGACGCTCGGATTTTTCGTATTTTCGGCCAAGTTATCGGTCGATTTGCACTGTCAAAAGTGCAATGAAGCTAGGGGCAATGTTTTATTGCAATGCAGGCTGATTATGGAAAGCGGCAAGCAAATTTGTAGACCGACTTCTCCAAAGTAGTCTTCCCGATTTGTTAACGTAGCTCCTCGCGTCGAACATGGCACTTATAATCCGGGGGGACACTCCTTTTGTGGTTTTCGGCACGTTTCAGCGCCAGAAGTGCTCTTTAGAGTGGTAAAACTTTGCTCAACAAGCTCACCCCATGGAATGCTACGACGCAAGTCTGCCTGCGGTCTTTTGGCCACTTTTGGGCATCCAACACCACGGTTTCCTGGCATTGCAAAGCATCAGGAAAACTATTTTTGTGTGGATTCTATCACGGGGGACACCAGCGATGCGACTACGACTGAGATTAATGGTTCGGGCACGCTGGACCATGGAATTTGACAGCTTCCGTTGACTCCACAATAGGGAGCACTCAGCATTCACTTGGCACCCGTTACTAGGCGGTCATCGGTCGTGGGTTTGGTACTTCTGTGGCCTGTTCTGTGCCTGCACGAGACTAATTCGTCGGCGGTATTAATTTGACACTACATGCGCAAAAGGGTCGCCGCTGGCGATGCCTCCGCTCGCCACTTCGCTCTAAGCGGGTCAAGCTCTTCGCGCACTTCGAGTAATGCGGCTTAAAATGTATGCGTTTGGATTGGGACCGGAAGAAATCTTGAGTAAAGCGATTTCATTATAACTGTATTTTAGGTTGCCAGGCCTGCTAATGGAATGCAAAATCTTGGCCATGCAGCAAATAAAGCTGGTCCAGATCGACCACCAGCATTTGCCAAGAAAAAGAAAAATGCCGCAAATCCAACGAGTTGAAATCTATATACAGCGAAAGTATGCGCAAGTGGTGCAGAAAGAGTATAAACACGTACAAACACACACAAATTATACCGAGCCTTTGTTAAGCAGAGATGCCAACAACTAGCGAGTAAGACGGACGCCTTGAACACGTCGTGGTTTTAGATGTAGCATGTGCATACGTATGTAGTGCAATTCGAATTCATTCTATCCGGAAGAAGCATTTACTTCCTCATTACCATGCATCTACCGATGCGCGAAGGCGGACTTCCCATTCTTTTTTTTTTTCTCTACCACGCGCAGCCGGTTGCGTACGGTGGCGCGGATGCAAACGCCATCTGGTGGCGCTGTAATGAACCCAGCGGCGTGCATACGCTGCTACGATTGGTGGGCCTATTCGGCAAGAGAACAGCCAGGCCGCAGCCACGGTATCGAAACCCGGCGAGGTTCACAAAGAGAAGCAATGGTCAGACGCACCTGGACGATGGCGCATGCACGGACCAGCCGAAGTCTGCAATCTTGATCTCGCCGTTGAAGCCAACGAGAAGGTTTTCTGGCTTGATGTCTCGGTGGATGACCTTCTGGCTATGGCAAACCTTGAGCGCATTGCAAAGCTGGTAGATGTACTGTGCAAGAGGAGAAACCGCATAAGCATCACAGCAATATGAACACTACATGATAGCAGCAAACACACACACACACACATACAGAGAGAGAGAGAGTGTTTACACGATTGTAAGTCGACCGATTTTTCAATATTTGAAAATCCGAAGCGACTTACAATCGAAACCAAGCTGTGGCGACACAAACGAGATATCAGGGACGCTAGGGCGCAGTTACGACGTTGTGTTTGCTCTGCAGCTCTCCCCATAGCTTTCCATCTGCGTGCTTGTTCGGAAGGATTTAAAAGATTTTAAGAACTTGTACTGCACACACAGCGCTCATGGGAGTGTCGACAGTTTATAAAGGGCCACTGTTCCAATCGCAGCGATACCGACATTCTGAGCAGTGGCACTTCTGGGGAGTACCAATAGTTTATGAAAGATCAGACACTGCTCATGTGTCTCTCTTTGGCTCTTTGTTTGGCGCACTTGACTTGAATGGCAGGCCTGTTTTACTGTCATGCTTCGTCAATCGTCAAGAGTCCAATAAGCATTCGGCGCACATGCACGGCAATGGTTAGGAGAGCTGCCATTTTTTACACTGAAGACACAAACATACGCGGCAGGCCGCAAGTTTGACATTTCTGAACGGGTAGTGGGGGAGTGGTGGCTGCAGCGAGGCAAAGTTTGCGGCTGTGGCAACAAGCAAAGAGGTTTCTGCAAGCTATAGACTGGATGCTTTCTGGAGGCCAAGCTTGCGGCATACAGCACTGAAATGCACGAGTGGTTCCAGCCTGTGACACGCGATATATATGATCATGCAACGAGCCTGGAAGTGGGCATACCCAGGACAAACTTCAATGCCTAAGCCCTGCTGCTGGCTTTGAAGTTTATTAAGAGGACTGGTTTCTCTCTGCGTCAGCATACCAGTGTGTGTCGAAGCTGCCTGCTGCATACGATGAGAAAGTCCGTGCCTTCCATAAGCACTTTCCGTCGTCTCAGAGCATCAATCATTGATTCTACACCTTACATGACTGGCTCCACTAGTTCCTCTTAATTTTAACTAGGATATCAGCTAACCACATATGCCCTCTAAATCACACAGTCTGTTGCCCTGTTTAACTCTTGCAGTCACATGTAGGGTCCCTCCCAACATATTAAAATATTATTGTTTCCAGTTGGATGTCAAGTAGGGTCCAACACTCACAAGTGCACTTTGAGGGAGCTGTTATTTCTCTGCATTTGTAGCAGCATCTATTGAACACTTTTTCAACTATGGATCATCGCACTCTGCCAACTCTACATACAAAGGCAGCACTTTTTTCTTTTTTTTTTAGCGGCACACTCGAAGGAATTGAACATCACTTTTCATGGCACCAAGTGCCGAGAGGCAGTCAACATTTTCACACAAGCAACGTTTTAAATTTAAGACAGGAGGAAGATGACACACACGTTGCAGAATTGGTCTGTTCACATTGATTTTACTGACGAATCCAAACCAACTAGCTCTCCAACAAGCACTGGCGAAGTTCACAAACTAACAAATAAGTGCAGCAGAAATCCGCAAGATGGACGTGGACTAACAAAAGGAAAAGTCAGCCATACACAGATTTAGCAGGAAGTGCAAAGCTTCGTACGGTTTCTAGCTCAATTAATCTGCACCAATTTTGCCCCCCTTACAAGACTGTGTCTGCTATAGAATGAACCTGCAACAAGGTGACCCTATTTCAGCGCTCTTCTATGAAATGTGTTCCATTAAAGCAGCACTGGTGACTGGTTGACATATCCACTAACACCTTGGCATGGTGAAAGCAGCAGCGCAGATTAATTGCTATGGTGCTTGCTCTTTGTCTGTGCAGTGTTGCACCTAGTAGGTGCAAACTGCACCCAATAATTGATAGTGCAGTTGATGAAATGGTGGATTACGTCCCAATCTACCATTGCATCAAAACACCAACTTGCTGAACAACAAGACATGGGCGAACGTCTGGATAATGATCACCGATGTGATAAATTATCCGATATAAACACGTCAATATAGGATTTGTTTGGTGAAGCATTATTTTAATGAGTATTCTACTGACAAAACCAATAACATTTGATCCATGACAATATTGTTCACATGAAGTGAATATTAGTTGGCTCACACGTCGTAGTACGTGTACTATGGTAGCAAGAACATGTCAAATACTTAGCAAGAGCAACTTCAAGCTCCACAATCTGGACATACATGGACATTTTAGCCAATAGCTTGGCTTGGCTGGCCCACAGCCAGCATGCCAGTGCACCGATTCCACGCGATCACACAATTACATTTTTAACAGTGCAAACCACATTTGTAATTTAGCATTATTTACATGCCACGTACTGGCGCAGTAAGTCACAAACGAGCCATAAGAAATGACAGGAGGCCCCTTGCTGGCCTGTCAGAGGCACCACGCTTGCGTTTGTTTTGTATTAACTTGATCACATACATTTTTTTTAAAGCCAATGTCTTCCTTGGTGTGTTACCACCACTCTTCTGCATTAGGTATGTTCGTTTTTTACCTCTGTTTCTTGTCGTTCATTAAACAAGCACTTGTCCTTGTCGTCCTGTCTTACTTTGGACTTCTATCTTATTAACCCTTTAGCCGCCAACCCCGAGCTGTACTCGTCACCCGAGTTTCTACCAATATCACCAATGACGAGTCACACTCGTCCGGCCCCATTTTCCACTCCTTCCACCGCCAAAGACTTATCACAGTTGTCAATTGCTTTGCTTGCAATTTTCAACCCTAGATGGTGGTAGTTGTCTATGAAAAATCACATTTTGTACCTTTCGCGCGTGTTTTAAGCCTGGCAACAGTAATTTCATAATGGCACTTCGCAAGAAGCCGCGCCATAGGCGCCAACCATAGGCGCCCCCCCCCCTCCAAAGTTTTTCCGAGTCGTTTATCAACAGCATGTGAAATGCACGTGAAAGATATGTGTCTCAGTATTGCTTCTCTTTCCAGTAGGCAATGCTAACAACTCCTGAAAAATAAAAAAATTTAATAAATTACGACATTATGGATGGAACCATCGCCACTTGCATGCAGAGGTCATAAATATATAATTCACTCAGTAACCAAGAAGAGACCCAGCCAGATTCACATGAAATCAGAATCAATAGCAGTCATGCGCAGCAGCGCTTATACTTGCACTCACAGTTGACAGTTGACAAGAACTTTATTAAAAGGTCCTGAGGAAAAAGATTGGGGGAGCCGAAGGCACCCCAATCAAGTTGGTGGCTCCGCCCATGACGGAACCGGGAGCTGGTGACTCTCGGCGACGTCGCGGGCCCTCTGGACGGCCTGTCGTTGATGCGTAAAGTCCGCGCTTTGCAGTAGGGCGTCCCACTTGGACTTGTCGTGAAGATCAGAGCCCGCGTTGGACGGGCACAGCCAGAGTAATTATATATATATATATATATATATATATATATATATATATATAAATCTGGCTCCAGCAGCCAGACCAGCCCTTAGTCCAATAGGATTAAAAAGCATTTAATCTTATCTGACAGACATTCCATCAATAAATATTTTCCAGACCTTCGTATATGAATTGAGTCGTTACCAGTGCTGGCACACTAATTTGGTGTTCCCTTTAATAAGAGTAGAACATGCTATGCACCTCAATTCACGGTTGCCTAAGTAACCCACAGCTAGCAAGGGTCTTGTTAAGTGATGTGATTACCCTCCTGAGCATGTGCTGCACTGCGTTTCTTGCCGAAAATTTGGAAGCATAAACATTGTGTTCAGTTGTCCGATATTCAATTTCGATATTCGGCTTTATTTTCTTGATTCGATTCAATATTCAATTCGAAATCTATTCGCACACTCCTAGTATTTTCATGTAGGCTGTAACTTGGTTACGACGAGTTTCGACTGTCCTCTCACCGTGGCAGCCCTCTTGTCACTGAACCTTTTGGCCGACGTGAGCTGGCGGTAGAGCTCGCCCTGGGGTGCGTACTCCAGGATCAGGTAGACCCTCGTCTCATCGTGGAACCAGTTATAGAGGCACAAGATGTTGGGATGCCTGAAAAACATTGCACAATGTAACCGACATGATGCATTGCTTAAACGAAGGGGCCCAAGCATAGATATGGCTCTTTCAACTTGAAGATACAATCTGTTTTAGCTCAAAGTTTGAGCAGAGGTGACATTTCTGATTACACTTCTTTAAATGTAATATGTTTGGATGGCAGTACCTGCCAAGAGATGTATATACAAAAAGAGGTCCCATAGTTAGAAACTGAATTGGGACGATCGTCTGCAACAATACCTAAAGAAATGCATAGATTTTATCAGTCAAAGGAATAACAGCGATCTGATCTGTCCGTATTACCGTGAAACATTGTGCATTGTGTTTTGCCGCAACAGTGACAGACAGCAATACTCACTTCAATGAAGCCTTTCGTTAGCTTTAAAGTGAAGATCTCTTTGCCTTTATCCCCTGGGTTTGGCATGGGTCGGCATGGTTCTTGCCAAGTAGGCTCAATGGGGGAGGGAGGTTTAGCACAAGCTGTAGCAATGTTTGTTTTATTAAATTTGAGTGTCATATGGTTCAATTTAAACCTGGGTCCTCTAGCGCAATTGCAATAGCCAGATGTTCTAACCATTAAACCACAGGTGCAGGCTTCTAATGCACAATTCTCAGCTTCACCATTCTTGGCAGCTAGTGTTTTGAGACAATCGAAACTGCTTCTAGAAGCCCTTCCATAAATCAACTTGACTTGTTAACATTGACTTAAGAATTGTGGACAGTCGTGTGTAGTGGCACCTGGTGGAAATAAAAACAACTACATTGTGCTTCACAGGGGTGGGACTGTCCAAAGTCATTTTGCCGCAATTTCTGGAGCAGGTCAAAATGCGTTTTGGAGCAGTTTGGAGCAGAGAAAATAGCATTTTGGAGCAGCTTGGTGCAGGCCAATCTGAATTTTGGTGGAATAATGGAATACGACAGCGCACTTCAAGACCACAATGAAACACAGAAACAACCAACAGGAAGCTCTTAGTGGAAGTGCACCTCGTAGCTATGGCGTACTAGAATATGGAAGAGTGGGTCAAGCGGCGGCTTGGCGCATGCTTTCCTGTACAGCCGGAAACATTGGTTGCACAACGATCAAACTATATATTTCCGCGCCTACGCTCATGACGATAGCGGAAAATGTTCTCAAATTATGCGATCCAATCGACACTGTAACACGATTTCTGTGTCACCATATGTCACCGCAGACCAAGAGAGCCGCAATGAACCCTGGGCTGGTATAATGTTAAACTATTCCAATCTGTTTTTGTTGCGATAGCAATTATATGGACACTCCAGGAGCATTTCTGGCGTCGCCGTCGCTGTGATGTTCCATACAAAGTCCAGGGGCAATCGCATCATCGCCGCGCGCCGTATACTGTAAGTGCGAGTGAAGAAGATGAGCCGACGAGGGTGAGCCGACGATGGTGGCTTAATCTCACGTGTGCGAGGGAGGAAAGCGGGGACGAAGCGTGCCGTCTTCCATCGCACGCAAGGCACCGGGGGAGCTATGTGCGATAGGGGCAGAGTGCGAGTGCTGATAGCTTCGTGTGCGCTGTTTATCGACGCTTAGTTCACGTTGAAGCAAGGCAGCACAAAGGTGAAGTCGCTTGCTGCTGCCGCGCTTGCTCACTCCAGCGTTTTCACAGCGAGTTTCTGCGGTAATCGAGTGAGATGTGTTCATGTCTGCATGTGCGCACGTGACACCATGCTTGTTAATTTAGTGAGTGAACACGTTTGCATGTTTATACGGCCGATAAAATACTATTCTTGCTTCTTATAGCTGTCTACTAATTTGCTATGGCAATCGATGTTTCACCTTTCGGGCGATACTGCGTCATTTTATTACAAATCCGCCATTAGCATTTCGTGATAGGTCAAAATGGCTCACGCCTCGCCCATATGGGCATAAAAACAGATTGGAATAGTTTTATGTTATACCGGCCTTGGGGACACAGATGCACGCCCGCTTCACCCACGGCAGCGCGTGCCTCCGAAATATCTACTTAGCTCGCTGTGCTTCTCAGCCTATACTTTTTGTTGTTTTGCACCTCAGCTAGGGAGCGCTGCGCCGCTCTGCCCAGTAAATGGTATATTCTAGTACACTCTAAACACAGCCGCCCTAGCCATGTTCCGACAGCAGCGACAACAGCCGGCAGTGGCCGCACGCGCGCCTGCCACTCGCTCGAAGCACTGAAAAGTCCACTGTTATAAGCGTGAAAATTACGAGATACTCTGCGGGAGGTGTCTTCACGCGGTGCGCGTAATGTGAATGGCTGCACTCTTTTTCGAAGAACGAATCCGCTTGCTGTTTGCAGCCACTGCCGAAGCCGTTCTGGTGCAGCATGGTGCAATTTCGGTCAATTTTCTGTGTTTGGCGCAGGAATTTGAGTCTTGATCAAAAATGCACAATTGGCGCAGAAGTCCCACCCCTGTTCTCACCTTCACCACTCCTTGGTCGCGTCAGCTAGCACTTAGAAACAACAGAGACACGCCTTAATGGTTAGAAACACGCAACTGCATACAAAACCACATCATGATTGCATTCTCTCTATTGCCCTTTGCTTATGGCCGCAAGAGGTTTGAAGCAGATAGCATGCGTCCCTCGCCCTTGCGTGCTTTCAGTCGCACATACAGCATACGGCCAATGAGTTTTTTTCTATTGCCGGACGCGACCATCGAGGAGTGAGCCCTTAACAGCTTCGCTGCAAAAAAAGTGCGGGCCGATACCAAAGGCAGTGCGCAGTCCGAAAATGGGGACCATTCACGAGGGCATATGCTAACTTTACGGCAGTGCCGTCAGAAGCTGCAGCGTGTCCAGGGGGAAGCAGGAGAGGGGCCCGACTTCAGAGCACGCCTCGTACACGACGTGTTTCGGCTGTTTGCATATTTGGATAGTCATCATAGCCGAGATCTGCCCGAATTTTTCTTTTATTATTCTTGCTTCTGCAGCTGGGAGCCTGGCATGTGACGACAAGTGCTCCGCACACAAGCAAACTGCTGATAACGTTCTTGTGCGGCAGTGGCATTGACTGCGCATGCCAGCACAACCTGGCATACCCAACGACTAATTTTGCAGAGATTTCACTAAAACAACATTAAAAATCCAACAGGATTTGCTTAAAATCATGGTACAATAACTTCATTTCAATGCAATAAGATGGTCAAAATATTAAATTTCTAAGGCCAGTAAATATTGAATCTTAATTAATAAACCTAGCAACACCCCAAGTACATGGCTACAGTACTGACCTATGGCTCTTATATACAACTACAATTCTGTGGCAGACTGCCTATTGAATTCTATCTTTTTTTTTTTTAGTGCTCAGTAGTTTACACTTTATAGCATGCCAAAGGAGTTGTATGAACAATAACTGCATACCAATATCAATAGTATTATCAAAGACTGATATGCAGATCACTGTTTGCTGAAACAATAAAAATTCACTGGTATATGCCAGATATCCTCATGAACCTGCTAAAATTCCCCAAGAAAAATGTCATGCTAAATGCTTCAACTTCAAAAAGCTTTCTCAGCACAAGAAACACAGACTTAAAAGATGCACATACATACAGACAATGCTGTCATCAGTGTTGTTTCTTGCTCTGAAAAAGCCGTTTGAAGATTAATAAAGACCAACTAGCTCTACTTTCAGTTCTTTTATGCTAAATCCTATTAAAATTTGCTATCTGCCAAATGTGCATTTTTTTGCTACAGAACAAGCTAAAGGGCTCATTCACACTGGCAACTCGCAGATGTCACGCAACCAAGTTGCAAATGATCGCTTTGGTCGAAAATAGATTGTTTTGGTTCAGTCACTCCCTGCTAGACTTTTATTAAATCACGTGACTGCGTTCGCAATGCTTCTGAGCCAATGAGATGCACAGGAACAGAACGTCTGTATATGCTCATGCTTATTTTACATGGCGATATTGGTAGGAGCAGACGTGAACGGCATCGATCGCAATACATTTCGGTGTGGCGACGGGCACATCTTGCTTGCCAGAGGGAGCATCAGTCGCCGTGAGTCACTCCTTGGTCGCAAGTGGCAGTCAATCACCAGTGTGCATGAGCCCAAACAACCACTACATCTGCAGTCGAATGCTGTTGCGATGCTGTATATTTTAATTTTTTTTTCCACTGCAGACTTTGCACTGCCATAATAAATTTTGTTTGCTAGAGTTCATAATCTAAAGAGGGAAGGCACATAGATGTCAGAATGCACATGCAAATGTTCTATAAATATCAAATGAAGAAAAAATTAACCACCCTTGAAGTGAACATCCCCTATTGAAAATATTTCTAAATTAGTCCAGAATATATTAGCTGCCATGGCATCTACAATTAGCTTTTTATGCCTACAAAAGCTCTCGCCTGGCGAATTACCGGCTTTGGTAGCCAATGGATTAACACGTTTAAGTGCAACCTTTTCATGTTTCTTCAACAAATATTTCTCTACCATCTAAATGAGCCTGCAGACTCATTAGAGCACTGAAACTGCATACATCTCTGAATTAGGACTTTCCCGACTTCGTTCTTGGGGCCCTCTTCTGATGATTAGTCAGCACCAGAAGTGTACAGATCCCGAGATCTGAGAAAGCGTTGAACTTCCTAGCAGTTTGCAAATGTAGGCAGTAAAACTACGACACTACGGTGTTCACATACAGTATTAATACAGCCTAGACATCCATATCCAAGGCTGCATGCTCAAGCTGTGATGATGATGATGATATTTGGTGTTTTGTGGCGCAAGGGCCAAATGTGGCCAAAGAGCGCCAAGACAATGAATGGTATGTTTGCGATGATCGGCGAGTTCCGATGATAGGATGCTATGTGGCTGTAAAGGGGCCTAAGAACAAATCACGGTATATAAGCGTAAAACATACATCGAATAGAATTATGGTAGTGACGTGTGGAGTGATCTGTGGGTCGTGAATGTATGAGAAGTGGTCATGGTGTTAAAATTAAGGATATAAAAGTAGCACGACGCCTACCGAAGGCTTTTGTGGACAAAGACCATGAGGCATGTGCTTTATTTGATAAGATACTGCAGCAGTGGCCTCTGCAGAGAGGCCGTGCTACACGTCACCTGGATAGATAACACGAAAATTATGTATGTCCTTTAAAAACACGAGAAGTGATTGATATTTAAAAAGAGGTTCATTGCCCAAAAACATAGAAGGATGTAATGGGAGATTTAGCCGTGATGGCAATGGAAAATGTTTTTTCCTCTGAGGCTCCAGCTCAGGGCACTGTAAGAGGACATGAAGTACACTGAGTGGCTCGCCACATTCGTCACAGACAGGCAGATCGCCACCGGACAATAAGTATGCGTGTGCTGTATGTGTGTCCTATCCTGAGTCTGCAAAGTGTAACCTGTGTGTGGCGTGTTTTCGATTCTGATGGCCAATGAGCGAGGTGAGGCTTGATAGTATGTAGTTTGTTGTTCGTTTCTCTGTCCCACAGACGTTGCCAGTAGGCTCTGACCTTTTTCTTGATAAATGGCTTTAGGTCCATTACAGGGACGGCTATGGGCAAAGTGGCAGCGTCTGTATGAGCAGATGTGGCTAGCTTGTCGGCCAACTCATTCCCTTCGATCTCGCGGTGCCCTGGCACCCAGCACAGCACAATTTGTTGCTTGGATGCATACGCGGTGCAAATTATGGAATAAAGAGCTATAATTACGGGGTTTCTCTGCCTACTTAGACTTTTTAGACATTTCAACACGGATAAAGAGTCAGTAAAGATGATTGCCTTGGGTATGTCTAACCGTTTGATGTGTTTAACCGCCACCAGGATGGCGTAGGCCTCCACTGTAAAGATGGTTGTGTTTGGGTGTAGAACTCTGGCAGCCCAAAAGGATGGACCGACCGCCGCGTAAGACACGCCAGTGTGCGACTTTGAGGCGTCAGTAAAATATTCCGGACAAGAGTATTTGTGCTGCAATTCGAGGAAGTGCATACGGATATGTGCGACCGGCGCATACTTTGTAACATCAACGAAGGACAGATCACAGTCAATCAGCTGCCACTGCCATGGCGGCAGCTGTACAGGAGAGGACATGACATCGTGTTCTTGGAGCGACACATCCATATCTTCGGCAAGACTTCTTACTCGCAGTGCGTAGGGCTTTCTTACGCTAGGGCGGTTCTGAAAGGTTTGGGCACTGGACAGGTCATTTATAGCTGTGTAGGTAGGGTGTGTTTTGCTTGAGTTTACTTTCAGGAAATACACAAAGGACAAGTACATTCTCTGCAGATGGAGTGACCATTCATTTGATTCTGCATATAGGCTTTCTACGGGGCTTGTTCTGAATGCACCCGTAGAAAGGCGGATGCCCAGATGGTGGACAGGGTCCAACATCTTCAAGGAGCTCGGAGTCGCGGAGTGGTATATAATGGAACCGTAGTCTATACGTGATCGAATCAGGCTCTTATAGAAATTCAGTAGACATTTTGTGTCACTACCCCACGTAGTGCGAGACAACACTTTCAAGATGCTCATTGTTTTCATGCACTTGTTTCTTAGATACTTTAGATGTGGGATAAATGTTAACTTCGCGTCCAGAATTATGCCTAGAAATTTGTGTTCAGTTTTTTGTCACCTTTACTTGGGAGTGCGGAGAGTTGCGAGCATGCGCTACTCTTGATGGAGGAGACACACGACCGGCGGCACGGCAAACAAAGATTTAATATATACAGGAGAGGTAGAAGCACGCGGCACACAAAACTGAAACTGAAACTCAAAACTAACGGTACGAAAAACTAAAGACATCACTCCACGAAAAAGCGTACTTAATAGAGAATTCAAAACTAAATACAGCACTACTGGAAAAACAACTATCTCATTTCCGGAGCCTAGCTCCGCCTTAACGTTTCTAGGTCAGTCCTAGTCTTCGCCCTTAAAAGTCTGACCACCTTGGCCCCGGCCTAACTGCGTCGATATCAAAATGTGGACTCTTACGGTCCGCCGACTTGACGTTCCTCACGTCGGGTCCAAGTAGTTCGGGTGCCGTTACTGCTGTAGGTGCCGACGACTCACGTTGTCTCTTTTCCGGCGGTGAGCTCGTCGGTTCGTCGGTGATAAGCTCGTCAGCGATGGCGCTCAGCGTAGCTTAGGCCCACCTGCCTAGGCCTAACGTCGGGATGCGTCGCAACTTCTTCAGAAGTGCCGACGTGTCGTCCCGAGGAGAATCAAACGTGCCGGTCTGCCGCAGAAGGGGGAGCCTCTCTGGGGTGCCTGGTCCTGCCGTGAGAAGCTGCAGCTCGTCCAGGAGCCTCGCCCGAACTTGCCGAGGTCGACGGCCACACCTTGGACGGCCAGCGTCGCTGACTCAACCAGACCCCCCCCAAGTCTCCCGTCGCCAGAACATAGCTGGAGATGCGACCTTCCTGACCCGGTGCCACGTTGAAACTCTACGGACAGCGCCGTTCATCCCTCGACTATGCCTCGGTTCGTACGCCTCGCGCGCTCGCGCCGTTCCGAACACCAGGCATCGCGTGCTCCTCTTCTTTTTCGCGCCACAGGGTGGCCTCTTACATGTGACATAGGCCCCCTCTTCAAGAGTTTTTTCTCAAAAAACTGCTCACTCTTGGCCTTCAGGTGATGACTGTGACTCCTCTAGTGACAACTAGTGCGTTCACCGTGTTTAAGAGTGTACTTTATGCACTTTTCACCACCTAATGCACTTCACTCAGCTGTTCACAATGTCCACTATTTCAATGTTTCGAAACACTCTACATAAATAAACTTTGCATCAAAGCATGTTTTACAATATTCTACCTACTCTATATGAAAACTTTCTCACAACAGACATTTGTAAAGACTGGTAATTCAATTGTTGTAGGGCATACCTAAATTATATTTCTTTTATACCCGGCCGGTTATATCTGTTCACTTTTTCCGCCTCTTCCTAAGCTCCCATGCATGCCTACTTTCTTTCTGCTTCCTTATCCCTCTTATGCCGGCGTATTTCTCGTGCAGCTTGGAAGCTCTCTGCCTTAACCCTGGCTTCATCTTTTTCTTTCGCGCACCCATCTCATGCGCACGCGTTTTCTTGCGCTGCTTTCCTCCCAATCTCCCGCGAGTCATCTTCCCACCCTTCCGTGTTACACATCTCGGGTGATTCGGGTATCTGCCGCCTTTCTCGTTGCTCTCGGAGTCTAAATGAGTCATCATATCTGGCGCCTGGTGAACCCTTGAATCATTTTCGACTACCAACCCCACATCATTCTGAGGTGAAGCTACTTCCTGCTCTTCGGGTAAATGGACCTCGATCGGGATGTTGCCCATCCTCTCATCCCGGTTAACCTTAATCAAGGGCTCTCTAGTCGTGAGCTTCTTTACAGTGTCACGGGCACTATCTTGTCTGCCTGTGTCCTTCCCTTCAGCAATCGTGCGCACACTCATATTCTCGTTTTTCCCCTTAGCCATAGTCTTTTGACATACGTCACATGACCTGACGTATTTCCTCACGTCGCTCTGTACCCCGATCCAAAAGAAATCTTCTGTTATTTTTCCTAAAGTGTCTTTTACTCCCTGGTGGCCTGCCGTTACGTTATCGTGCCCTAATTTCAGTACTCTATCTCTCAGTTCTTTTGGGACCATCAATTGCTGAACCTCTCTTCCCGAACTGAACACACACCTCCGGTATAATAAGTCGTTCTTCTTGAAAAACTCCACCAGGTTTCGACTTCCTTTCCTTCGTACTACTTCTCCTATCTTCTGTACGCACTTCTGCAATGATTCGTCTTTCTCCTGTAATTCCTTGAACTCAGCAACCGTTATGTTCAACCCTTTAATGTTTGTGACCGGTAATGGTTTTAAGGGCTTAGTACTCTTACTCCTGGCTCGCGTTTGTACTGCCGCTGCTACCTCTACCTCAGGTGACTCCTCTTCTAGCGTTTCTGGCTTTTCTCTCTTCTCTAAATCTTCTGTCCTCTTCCAGTTAGGGTCTGGGTCATCCGCCCTTCTCACCCCTGATACATTTCCCAAAATCAAGTGAAACAGAGGATCTTCTACACACCTAGCTGTGATTACTCCTGTGAAATATGGTGTTGATACTTGAACTCGCGCCTCTGGTAAATACTTAACAGACCTGTCCGCCAACATGACTGGTTTGAAATAGCCGGTCATGTTCTCTGACGGCACCAGACTTTCCCTAACCAATACTGTGTTCGCCCCCGTGTCTCTCAAAACTGTGGCCCTGCGTCCTTGAACTTCTCCCTCCACCACGGGCATGTTCTTTTCTCTCGGCTCACCCTCTTTACCTTTCATCATACATGCAGCTTTGTCTGCGTATCCTGATCTGCATTCGTGCGCTCCATGCCCTCTCTTTTGACATAGCTGGCAAACCACTGGTGGACCGCGTCTATTATCCTTCGCCCGACAGTTCATTGCTATATGTCCCAGCCGGTTACAAAGAAAACATCTTTGGGGCGTCCCTTGCCTGTTCATTGGGCCCCGATTCCTCGTCTCACCTGCAGCTGCCATCGGCGCGTCCTTGCCACTCTTTCCTAAATTTCTTGGACCCTGCGCCTCTACAAACTGATCTGAGTGCGCTGCCATTTCCTCTACTGTTTTTAATTTCCTCTCCTTGAGGAATATCGCCAGACTGTCGCTGCACCTGGCGAGAAATTGTTCTCCTACGACCTTGTCCCGCACCCCTTCATATGTCTTGTTGGCCTCCAATAACTCCATCCATCTCTCAAAGTAGTTTGTTAATCTACATGCGAACTGTTTTCCAGTTTCCGCGTCTTCCGGCTTGCATGACCTGAACTTTTCGCGGAAACCCTCAGCAGTTAGCCGAAATCTTTGCAATAAAGTGTTTTTCACTTTGTCATAGTCTAAGCTCTCTTCGGCGGGCATCCGTCCAAACACACTCAAAGCCTCACCAACTAGACACAGGCTTAAGGCGCTAGCCCACTCATTCTTTGCCCAGCCTTGCCCGACTGCTATTCTCTCAAAGCGATGCAAATACGCATCTAAATCATCTCTGCGCTCATCAAAGGGAGCCATCAATTTCCTTGGGCAAATCTGTTTGGGCCTGGGCGAAGTCGAGTCGGATGACGCCGACCTGGGGGAAATCGACCCCTCGCGAGACCCGGAGTTCATCTCTGCCAACTTTAACTTCAACTCTAAAATTTCCTTCTCGCGCTCATGATTTTCGCGTGCTTGTTGCTGCTGCTTATCCCGTTCTTGCCGAGCATATTCAAAGAATGTCATCGCCTCCTCCTTAGTCATGTTCAAATCCTCTGCTACTGCCGCCAACCGCTCCAACTCCATCTTTATAACTCCCGACTATCGGTGACTGGGCCGTATCAATCCTGGCAGGCTCGCCAATATTTTGTCACCTTTACTTGGGAGTGCGGAGAGTTGCGAGCATGCGCTACTCTCGATGGAGGAGAGACACGACCGGCGGCACGGCAAACAAAGATTTAATATATACAGGAGAGGTAGAAGCACGCGGCACACAAAACTGAAACTGAAACTCAAAACTAACGGTACGAAAAACTAAAGACATCACTCCACGAAAAAGCGTACTTAATAGAGAATTCAAAACTAAATACAGCACTACTGGAAAAACAACTATCTCATTTCCGGAGCCTAGCTCCGCCTTAACGTCTCTAGGTCAGTCCTAGTCTTCGCCCTTAAAAGTCTGACCACCTTGGCCCCGGCCTAACTGCGTCGATATCAAAATGTGGACTCTTACGGTCCGCCGACTTGATGTTCCTCACGTCGGGTCCAAGTAGTTCGGGTGCCGTTACTGCCGTAGGTGCCGACGACTCACGTTGTCTCTTTTCCGGCGGTGAGCTCGTCGGTTCGTCGGTGATAAGCTCGTCAGCGATGGCGCTCAGCGTAGCTTAGGCCCACCTGCCTAGGCCTAACGTCGGGATGCGTCGCAACTTCTTCAGAAGTGCCGACGTGTCGTCCCGAGGAGAATCAAACGTGCCGGTCTGCCGCAGAAGGGGGAGCCTCTCTGGGGTGCCTGGTCCTGCCGTGAGAAGCTGCAGCTCGTCCAGGAGCCTCGCCCGAACTTGCCGAGGTCGACGGCCACACCTTGGACGGCCAGCGTCGCGGACTCAACCAGACCCCCAAGTCTCCCGTCGTCAGAACATAGCTGGAGATGCGACCTTCCTGACCCGGTGCCACGTTGAAACTCTACGGACAGCGCCGTTCATCCCTCGATTATGCCTCGGTTCGTGCGCCTCGCACGCTCGCGCCGTTCGGAACACCGGGCATCGCGTGCTCCTCTTCTTTTTCGCGCCACAGGGTGGCCTCTTACATGTGACATTTTTACAGGTAGACCCTCACCTTGCATCTCGATGTTGGGATCAGGGTGCAGACCTCTCTTTCAGGAGAAGAGGACGCATGTGGACTTTTGTGGGTTAAGCCTAAACCCATTCTCGTCTGCCCACTTACATAGTTTGTTCAAACCAAGCTGAACCTGCCGCTCACAGATTGCAAGGTTACATGAGGTGAACCCTATCTGCACATCGTCAACATATACTGAATAAAATAGGTTGCGTGGGATGTACAGACGCAGAGAGTTCATTTTTATGATAAAGAGGGTGCAACTAAGCACACCGCCCTGTGGTACTCCAGTTTCCTGCACATATGGTCTTCATAGGGCATTACCCACATGAACACGGAATCTGCGGTTGGACAGATAACTTTCAATGATATTCAGCCTATTGCCACGTATTCCAAAGTGTGCGAGGTCTCTCAGTATTCCGAACCGCCACATGGTGTCGTATGCCTTTTCCACATCGAGGAAAACAGACAGGAAGAATTGCTTGTGGACAAAGGCTTCACGAATCTGAGCCTCTATGCGTATCAGATGGTCAGTGGTGGATCGGCCATCGCGAAACCCACACTGGTATGGGTCAAGCAGCTTGCTTGATTCTAGGAAATGTATCAGACGCCGGTTTATCATCTTCTCGAAGACTTTGCAGATGCAGCTGGTTAGAGCTATGGGCCGATAGCTGGATACGGACGATGGATCCTTGCTCTGCTTTAGGATAGGGATCACTATGGCCTCTTTCCAGGCAGAGGGGATCTCGCCAGATGTCCAAATAGAGTTATACAGACAAAGAAGGGTTTTCTTCATTTCAGAGGACAGGTTTTTTAACATTTCGTATAGTATGCGGTCAGAGCCTGGGGCAGATCGGTTGCAACAGGTGAGTGATGCATACAGCTCTGCTAGAGAGAAAGGTAAGCTATATGGCTCGTTCCCGGTGCTCTTTCGGTCTAGTTTTTGCTTTTCTATTGCTGCTTTGTATCTTGTAAATGCTGGAGAATAGTGCGATGAACTGGACACATGTTCAAAATGAGCACCCAGATGATTTGCTTGGTCCTCCAGGCTGTCTCCCTGCGTGTGTATCAGGGGAGGCGGATGTGTTTGTCGTCCTCTTACTCTATTGACCCTGTTCCAAACCTTGGCCTCATCCGTGTACAAATTGATGCTTGATAAGAATTTTTGCCAGCTGTCTCTCCTGGCTTGTCTGCGCGTTCTCCTACCTTGGGACTTAATTTGCTTGAAACTAAATTAAAAATTAAATTATGGGGTTTTACGTGCCAAAACAAGTTCTGATTATGAGGCACGCCGTAGTGGGGGACTCCGGAAATTTTGACCACCTGGGGTTCTTTAACGTGCACCTAAATCTAAGTACACGGGTGTTTTCGCATTTCGCCCCCATCGAAATGCGGCCACCGTGGCCGGGATTCGATCCCGCAACCTCGTGCTCAGCAGCCCAACACCATAGCCACTGAGCAACCACGGCGGGTCTTGCTTGAAATTGACAAGGTTTTCAGCAGTAGGAGAATCGCGAAGCTACCTCCATGCTTTGTTCTGCTGCCTACGCTCGTTCCGGCATTGTTCATCCCACCACGGAACACGGGGTTTACTAGAAAGTCCACTTGTTTGGGGAATACACTTAGATGCTGCATCAATTATGAAGTTGGTAAAATACTCGACGGCACCGTCAACTCCAAGCACAGACATGTCAGCCCACGAGATCGTAATGGTGTCTGGAATTTCTCCCAGTTCCCTGCATCGACCTTCCACTTGAGGGCATGTGGTGGAGATTCATATTGTCTTTGTGCTCGCAGCAGTATAGGGAAATGGTCGCTCCCATAAGGGTTTTTTATAACTTCCCATTCGAGTTCAGGTAATATGGATGGAGAAGCTATGCTGAGATCTATAGAGGAAAAGGTTTTGTTTGCGAGACAATAATATGTAGGTTCTTTTTTGTTTAGCAGACACGCACCGGATGAGAAAAGAAAGTCTTCAATTAAACGGCCTCGCACATCGATGCGAGAGTCGCCCCACAGACCGCTGTGTGCATTGAGATCCCCAAGAACAAGGTAGGGTTCAGGGAGCTCATCAATGAAAGACTGAAATTCTTGTTTGTGCAGCTGGTAGTTTGGCGGTATATAGAGCGAGCAAATGGTTACCAGTTTATCTAAAAAGACAGCACGAACAGCCACAGCCTCCAGTGCGGTTTGCAGTGGAAAATGCTGACAGGCTACAGTTCTATCGAGTATTATGGCCACACCTCCAGATGATGCGGCAGCATCCTCGCGATTCCTTCGGAAAATATTATACTGACGGAGAAAGCTGCTGTTTCTAGAGTTAAGATGAGTTTCCTGGACACACAGCACTTTTGGATTAAATTTGTGTAAAAGTTCTTGAATGTCGTCTAGGTTGTGGAGTAGTCCCCTTATATTCCACTGAATTATTGTGTTCATGTTGGAAGGAAAGGTGCTGTGTGTCTTGGTCGAGTACTTGGACTTATCCTACAGGCCCTGTAATTGGAGTTTTCCCCTTTTTGGGGTGCTCGAGAGAGCCTCGTCGCACCCTAGGCGCTCCATGCGCCATCTCGCATGTGGTAGTGTCCATTGCCTCATCCGGGGCTTTGGACACTCGCTCCAACGAGCGATGTGTACGTACAGGCTTCGTCTTTGAGGACAAAGCCTTTGCCCCCACCAGTGCGGAGGTTGACGGACCCTCCTTTGCCTCTGTGCGGCCCTGGCTGCTGCCAAGGTTTGTAGAGACCACTGCTGTGGCCGAGTCGAGGGAGGGTAGGGCAGCCTTGGCTGCTCCTACCGTAGGGGTGGCTGCCCCAGCCGACGGCTCGCTACATGCAGGCCGGGCTGGTGGCGGAAGCCGATGCGACCATGCCCCCTGACGTGCCGCATCAGCGTATGTAGTGTTGTGAAAAGGCGAGCACCTTTTGCGTGCTTCCCTGAAAGAGATGTTCTCACGGACTTTTATAGTTATTATTTCTTTTTCTCTTTTCTAGCCTGGACAAGAGCAAGAATACGCCGGATGCTCGCCGTCACAATTTACACAGTGAGGCGTGGCCTCACAGCTATCTGAGGCATGGCCTTGCACTCCGCACTTGGCGCAGGTGAGTCGACCATGGCAACTCTGGGAACCGTGTCCGAACCTTTGGCACTGGTAGCATCGTCTCGGATTTAGGATGTAAGGTCGCACGTTCAGTTTGATGTAGCCTGTTAGGATCGTCCGGGGCAGAATGCTTGATGAAAATGTCAGAATTAGATGTTGTGTTGGTATTTCTTTATTGTCCCGCCTGATTTTTATGCGTTGCACATTGATGACATTCTGGTCGCTCCAGCCTTCTAGAAGCTCGGTTTCAGTCAATTCAAGGAGGTCTACGTCAGATACTACTCCGCGTGAGGTATTCATGGTTCGATGTGGCGCAACAGTTACCGGGTGCTGTCCGAGTGATTGAAGACTGGTGAGCTTGTGGTATTGTTGGTGATCTTTAACCTCCAGCAGAAGGTCACCGATGTGCTCAGGTCCGTGGTGTCGCAACACACCAAACGCCTGCTGACGCAGACGCCCCTGCGGGGCATGCTCAAGCTGTGAAAATATTTGAGGGATTTTTTTTTTCCTACTTAGATCATGTGGCCCATACATGTTGCCTACATACCTGCCAACGTATGGACCTCAAAATTCTGGAGATTCCCCGAGCAGAAACGTGTGTTTGTGTGTGAGCAAGCAGGGGGGGTAGCAACAATGACAAAAAAAAAGGTCACATTTTACAATTAAGGAACACTGACCATGACCCGCAACAGTGAAGCTTTTCTACTCGTGATGTGCTTCACAGCAATATGTTGCTTATGTGTCTTCGCATAACGCTGCTTACTGCAGCAAAGCCAACTTTAAGAAAACGACTCAATAATGCATCACATATTAGACCCTTGCCACACGTGCACTCCTGAATGCATTCCCCGATAAGAAGTGAACGGAGTTAGGCCTACACACAAATGGCTTCTATTTAAACCTGATGTCAGCTAGCTACCTAGCATATAATTGCAATTACGTCGTGGCTGTGCTGCATGACGCATTTTTTTTTTTTTTCGCAGTGAGGTTGGGGACAACTTTTCGGGAGCCTCCTCGGCAAATTGGGAGAGTTGGCAGGTATGCAGCTATTGTATCATATGCGTACAATAAAATTATTTCGAAATGAAAAGAGCAGCAACGAGAAATTGCAAAGCATAGGCAAACGTGAAAAAGCCTAGCAGAGTAGTTGTATGCTGTATGTTGTGCTGTATGGAAGCCTTGCATCCCGAGCCTGCTCCTCCCAACTCAACACCCGTAATCAAGCTCACCTGAGATGGGACTGGATCTCGATTTCTCTTCGGAGTTGATGCTCCACGCCGTTCTTCTGGAGCTGAGACTTGAACATGACCTGCAGGAAAGGTCATGTTCACATTCACTCCATTTCTTGTGCACTAGCTCCAAGCAATAAAACTGCCATGTGCCAAACGAGAGCGTACAAATCCGTGACTATCCACTATTTAAAGACAGGGTCCTTCATTTTTTTGGGTAAAATCCGATAATTCTTTTTACACCTCAAACAGGCTTATAAAGATTCAGTTAAATCCAATTGCTCCTTGAATTTCCACTCTTCCGTAAAGGGTAAGAATGGATGCAGGTGCTACAAAACCAATGAATGCAATGAAGATATATCATTAGCATTATTAATCATATATACATACGATATATATGCTTCCTTTTTCACTAACATTCAAGCATAAACCGACATACCCATGTATCGTGTAAACAGGGATGATGTGCTAGGAAGCTTACACAGTACCAACATTGCTCTGAATTGCGAGTTGTAGCTGTAATCTTGAGAGGACGTTGTCCTTACTAAGGTACGTTCAAAGGTCTCACTAGAATGGACACAGAATGGTCAAAATCGAAATGATAATGCACGTCAACCAGTGCTAGCAATATAAGGAAAGGCATTGCACCTTTAGCGAGACATGCCCATGTGCTCTGCTACTGGTGCTTTTTATTGCTATGGTAATGTACAGTGAGCAAAGTAAGCAAGGGATCATTAAGCATGATACAGTACATTTGTTGTTTATGTGGTTTCTTTAAAAAGTAAGCAATGTTTTTAACACGCATTTGTATACAGATGTTCATCAGAAGATTTGCGAGCAGCTCTCTTATTGTATGTTCCTGCGAGTGATTGCGCTTCTTTAAATAAAACATTTGTGTCCAAAAAGGAGATCATTACCTGTGTTAATCGTCTGTGAAAGTTCTCAGGAAAATCCTAAAGTTTGGACTACTAGACAACAAAAACCCCAGATTTCTCCCCAGTCTAGTATCTTTAAAAATAACACCCAATTTTTACCCCACAAAGGTTAAAAAGCATAAAACCCTAAAACGAAGGACCCTATTTATACATCACATCTCATCGCACATTCCAGAGTGATAGCTGCAGCTTGCGTACATTCGAGAATGTGCAGCACTATTCACGACACATGTGCAAACTGATTGCGTCTTTTGTTATACAACTGGAGACAACATTCAAGAAATTTAATGTGCTGTAGATTCATATAGTGCAAAGCAGAAAGTTGATAACTTATAATCTGATGAAAACAAACACCAGCAAAATAAGTTTAATAATAACGCTTGGCAATATTGCTGGCCACAAGCGCTGTTAGCGTCACTGGAGTGTTACAAAACAGGTAAATGAGCTCCGAGCTCATGTATCTCCTTTTGCACGAGATAACCATGAGTGTGCATGAATGGCCTAATAGTATAATACGAATTCTGCAGAGTTGTTGTGCTCTCTCATTTCCTGCAGCTTGTGCTGACACTAACATGGCCAGAATCATTATCACCCGGCTCTTCGTTGCAATCTGACTTTCTTTGATGCAAATCAACCAATTTCATAAGCTCCAATGATGTATGGAGTGCGGGCACTTTGTACAGTTACATTGTACTGTCTATTACAACAAAAAACCAAATGCACAAACTAATAAGCTGAATAATGTGAACACAGCAAAGCATTTTTTTTTTTTTGTCTGTGGATTGGATTTGTTTCACCACTTATTACCTTCTTACCTGGTTGTCATACTGTTGCCAATTCATATGCTGTATAGCAACCGGTAAAAGCAGCGATAGCTCAAATTCTGGTTTTGTTGAACCAAAGTTCATAAAGAGAAGGGTTTCATCTTGGCGAAGCATGCTATCATACATTCAGGACGCCAGAAGGTGGATGCCATCATTTTTCTATTCAGTACTTTTTTTTTTTAAGCAAGTTTCATTTAACAAGAACCTGCTGCACTAGAAGTTAGCAATTTTCTTACCTATTGCATTTCAGAATAAATAGGTGCCAGTCGGCACCCACCCACTGTGTATCGCAAAGTTTTTCAATTTTCAGTATTTCATCAGCAATCCACAAGCAAGCCAAACAGCCATTTTCTTCTTAAGCAGTTGAATGTTTCCACTCCCAAAAGCCAACTACTTTTGAGCACTAAAACAATGACCACTACATTTGCCGCAATACAATACGATCTATGCAATCGTATCGCGACACTCTTCAAACCTACCTTAAGTGCCACAATAAACTTTGTAGTCTTTTCACGTGCGAGGTACACATTGCCAAACTTGCCCTTCCCGAGCGGCCGACCTATCTCAAAATCCTTGAGGGACCAGTTCTTGGCTGACCTGAAAAAAAAAAGTGATATTAGAAAGGGGGAGATGGTTCAGAGGGGCAGGACAGTCATGACTGACAGGGTTTGACATTCCAAAATCAGCACGGGGATTACAGTACAAGTCAGCCACCTGGGAATCGTAATGTGCAGCAAAACTTGGTACACAGGACTAATTTTGGTTTCCCTCTAGATAAAAATCCTGCCGGGAATGGAAGCAGCAAGATGCATTGACGGACTATTTGGTGCATATTCCCAACGAACTTGAGTGTGGACAGAACGACACAAGTAACGGGACAAGGCGCTTGCCCCGTCTCCTCCTCGCGTCATCCTGTTTGTGCTGAAGTTTATCATGAATCCACACCCTAGTACTAAGAAGCAGAGCACCGCACCTAATGAGCTACCATGACCTGTGGATGGAGGGCAAGTCTATCTGTTGCTGACACTATGGATAAACGATACGAGGGAACCAAGGGGTCCAATGTTTTGTTAGTCACAACCATATGAAGCCTGACGTGGTTGACACTATGGATAGACATTCTGAAATATTGTGCATAGCAACAAAAAACTTTTATTTAACTTTAGTTGAAAAAATTAAAACACAAGCAGTTCATTGGGCAACAGGGAGGATGTGTGGTATGGTGCGGCCACCGTAACGAAATGCCACAACAATCGCGGACAACTTTCTGTGGCAATAAAGGGAAAGCTATGGAGGCAAAGCATGTGCAAGAGCACACTTAAAAAAAGTTCCACATTCTCATGCACACTGGTTCAGCTGCACAAGAGAAAACATTAACGTCTTGTGTACAAGAGCAAAAAGAAAAAAGAAAATGCACCACCGAGTGTTAAACTTGACTTCTTTTCCTGCTTTCCTCTCCTCCGTTTGGGCAAATGTGAAACCATTGCACGTGGATGCTATGCTGATCCAATGTATGCGCCCAGAAACCAAAAGCGCTGTCAAACGCTGCCCGACTACTTGGCGCAGTAACACATGTGCTCCACCCCTCTATATTTCCATTCATTGCAAGTTATCCGCGAGTATAGAGCAATACTCCACAAGCGTGGAGTACCACTAGCAAATGCTCATCGCCTGCAGCACTGCGGAACCTGCGCATGAGACTCCAACACAGCATCTGCAATGCTTCATCCCTATCCTTTGTAGGCACCAAATATTTGTCCATTGAAAATGTATCAACTATTCTGGCATATCCAGCACTATTAGAGAGCAGAAGAAATGTGCAGAAGTGGGTCTACCGCTATATGCATACTACTCTAGCGCTAAACAACTGCAAAGGTCCTTGTTTATCAAATATGCGACAGCCATGCTTGCCAACCTGTGAACATTAAAATTCTTCAAAACCCCGCAGATACAACACCAAGGTTGGAACAGGGGTATTGTGACATACTTATGCACTTTATTAATGATGGTTTACCTGGTGATGCCACACATAGGAGTCAGCAAACTTGGAACAGGAAGGACTGACGAGCAACACATTGTTTTTATATCAAAATGCCTTCAGTGACTTTGCTGTTGTCAATCTCGCCTGCTTTAGAAATGTCTAAACTAGCTTGAAGCAAGTACCCCCCTGGTATCCTTTTATTATCAGAACACTTCCAACAACAAGGCCAGAGATTGACAGGTAAAACTAGATGCAACATTAGTAAAATCATAGAACAAGCCCAAATTTGAAAACATTACGGAAAAATTTAGAGTGTTGGCAGGTATGGACAGCCCATCCCACAGCCGTGACACTTTTGTTTACTGTGGTTGCTCCTATACATTGCTGTGGATGTTCAATAAAGATTGGCTGTTAGCATTCCGTGCCATTCTACATACATACATTGTATGTTAGCATACATTTTATGCCATTCTTTTGCGCTGTGCAAACCCTTTTTAGACAGCAGCAGAACAGATAAAACATTTTGAACTTTTTGGAGAGCTTTATTGCACCCCCAAATGCAGACTGCCACACGCAAACTTTGAAAAATATCGGATGTGGGAACAAAGTTCACAATACAACCTCGAGTGTGCCTCGAAAATGCCGAGACATTTCAAAAATTTGCCCAATTTAAGCCGTTAGTGTAAGAGAGAACCAAACATGGGAACCACCTAAACAACAAGAACAAAACAGGTATAAGCATCTCCCAGCATTTTTCAATGTAATAGCATTATACCGACCATTCACGGGTGCTTGGCATTGTTGGTTATCATTGAAAACAGCTGGAAGAAAGGAGGAAGTGCATAGAGCCAGAGAGGAAGAAATTAGGTCAAGGTGTGAGGGAAAGTAGGTAAGAGGAAGCAGTCAAGTGCAGTGACAGCATGGCAACAAGAACTGTCTTTGGCATGGCCCTGTGACTTTCTGCACTATTTTTAAGGTCCCTTCACATTTCTTTTTTAATAACACAGTGCAGGTCCTGAAGGGCGAACTGGTTAACTAGAGCCAAATTATCACCACCACGGATGAATGCGCCTAATGAGATAGCCATAAACTGTGTGGATAAATTGAAAATAAGTGAAATGGGGGCAATTACTGGCCTTCTTCTTTCTGGGGTTTTACGTGCCAAAACCAGTTGGCAATTACTGGCCTATATCAAGCTGCTGGCAGTCGGATTTTGCTAGTTTCTAATGGTTTCTTATTCAACAAAATGTACTCAGTGCGATCAGTTTGTCTCAAATCAGTCTTCATCGATGTAACTGGTTTCGGTTGATCTCGCATGTCTCCCCTTGGCTACGTATGCGGCATAGGAAGCTGAACACACAAACAGTGAGTTTGACAGTTGCGCGAAAATGCTGCATTTCAACCGAGTGTCTGCTGGCAGCTTGAAAAACAGTGCAACGCTATGTTGGTCATGTATAAACTAATACAGGCGGCACATCTGAATTCTAGACTGCCGTGTCCAGGCTCATAATTATACAGTTTTTTCCTAAGGTCCAACGCACGCCTCGTAAACTTTTGACGTCGACTGTACACCACCGTCACAAGCACTTGCCGAAGCTGAAAATATTGGTGCACCATTCCTTCCTTCATTTATTTATTTAAATTTTTTATGCAATCTCTATCGCGGCTACGTCAGGGAGATAGTGCAACGGGGTCGTAGTGCGACGTAGTGCGACGTAGTGCGACGCACTACGACCAGGCACGAGAAGGGCGTTTAGTACAACGGGGTCGTACACGTATATGGTTTTGTAACGCAAGAAATCTGCGATGACTTTGGTTTGGTCTCAACCGCAAAGATGAAAGGAGGAATGGGCAGCGCCAGCGCTAGGCCTTCTCAACCCCATGGAAAATGAAAATACAGAAACGCGCTTGTCCGAACTCGTAACCGTTCTGCTCTTCTCATGTCGTTGGGGCACGTCACACGCTAGAGTATTCAAGTGGCGCGTACGGCCACGCACTTTTTCAAAATGTAACGAATCCCTTCGGTCACTTTCTAGACAAATGGGCGTTGCGACTCTCTCTAATGCTCCTTAAGCCCAGCTGTGTTTCAGGTAAACATTAAAAGCCAACTCACGAGAACATAGCATCGCATTCTCCTAAACAACGGAACTCGCGACGGCATCGTGCAAGAGAATGAGCGCTGGTTGAGTATTTTGAAGCGATACTCACATGGTGGGAGAGTTGCTTCGCAAAAGAACGACAAGGAGAGTGACGCGAGATGCAAGAACCAGAAGCTTCAGGTACGTACGACCGGGATCAGCAAGGCAAAAATGTTTTGAGTTGCAAGGCCACAAAATCAGCAAATGATTTGAATTTCCGCCATAGAATAACGAACAGGGCGTCGCTTGGGTACGCGCCAATCGGTGCCGGTGAATTGGCTCTCCTTGCACTATGATTAGGAACTATAAGAAATAATAATTCAATGTTCGTTTTAATAGTAAAAGAGAAAATAACATTATAAATGTTTGCTGCTTTTTTTTTTATGTCCCGACAGGTCAGGTCGCATAAATGCAGTTTCGTTTTCTCTCCTGTACCGAAGTGTTCTGTCTGGCTTCCGCCTTCGAAAATTACTGTATATTTCTTAATCTCACAACAGCGGCAAACGCCAACATTTTCCCTTTCGTGCTAGGCTCGCATGCCTTCTGTGGTCATTCCCATTCTGTTGATTGATTGATTGATTGATTGATTGATTGATTGATTGATTGATTGATTGATTGATTGATTGATTGATTGATTGTCTCGCCTAGCTTCCAGAAATCAGCGTGCTGTGTAAGTAAAAAAACGGTCTGTTTTTCTGTTCTTTTGTTTTCCATCAACATTCAGGTAAATAAGATAGGAAACCAAAAAATGCCATCTCGCATCTGATGAAACAACACCAGATATATAAATCTAAATGCTCCTCCTCCTCTTCCTTTCACCTCAACCAAGGCGTTACAATATGTTGACCCACCCTATGGAAAATATTGCTGCCTGCAGTATCCATGTGGAACATTTCTGTCCATATAAGTTATTTGTTCTATCTAACTGAGGGCTTTGGTTGTACATTTGTGTCGTAAATTTTGTTTGATAGCACCAGTTATGGAAACAGGTACGACAACCTCCTATGTCACTGCCAGGCACTTATATCGCATAATAATTGCGACCGATCACTATTGTGGTAACAATGTCATGCCTGCTACGATCACATTATAACGTCATCTACAGCACATGCTTTGCGATCGATAGAGATATGCAACTTGTAACATAAATGTAAATTGAAAGCTGATGCTGCAAGGACGGAAAAAATTCATGTTATATGCCTTTCAAAATAATGTATGTCACTTCTTTCCTCGACCTAGAATGCAATTAATCAGAGCCTCTCAAGGGCAGTCCTGCAACACATATTATGCAAGAAGCATACATGAGCTGCATACCTGGCGCTATTCGTTTATAATCCGAGTACATCAAAAAAACATTTCTTTCCATGCCCTGCACATACACATGAAACGAATGAAGCATTGATCATTTCAAATAAATCTTATCTCATCTTAACGTGGAATTTGCAACATACATATGCAAGAAGTACAGGATCTGCAGGCCCAATACTTTTCATGCCTTCATGCAAAGACATGAAGTGGCATTTCAAATAAAAATTGTCTCCTCTAAATGTGGAAACTAAGCCAAAGAACATATAGTATATATATATATATATATATATATATATATATATATATATATATATATATATAGAAGCAATGTATATTCCATTCATGTGCATGTCCCCCAGATGCACTATGACGAAATTCAGTTTACTAACATGTCACAACATAGTATGTAAATATCTATTTTATGCAGGAAAAAAAGCAGCTGTCTTGTTTTGCTTATTTTTTCTGTATACATTTCAGCATGCAAAAATATATGCAACTGTATAAGCTCCCCCCCCCCCCCTCCCCTCTTTTTTTTTTTCATTTGAGCCATCAATATTAGAGTCGATATCGTGGCAATGACTTCTAAACAGTGTGGCATCACGAACAAGCCTCAGAGTACAAAGGGCGATTTGCTATGACATGAACAAGGCTTAAACATGAGCAAGGCTTAAAAAGTTCCCGCAAGAAAACGAGCGACCACAAAAGAGTGTGGCAATGACAACTAATGACCTACCTAGCTGACCATACTTTTTCTTGTGTTGGAAATGACTTCAAGCTGTTTATCTTTGGGTTTATACAAAGAACTGATGATTTACCCAGGCAACAATATTGAACTCGGAAACCAACTGGTCCGAGTTATAAATTAACTGGGCGGGAACTGGCTCCAGTTACAGGCCAGTTGGGAAACAATATAACTGGTTTCATCTGGGATCCAACCAAAGCCATTACCTAGTTGTACTGGAAGCAATTGATCTGAACCTTGAATTAGAACCTTGACCAGTTGTATTAGTAGCAACTGATACTAGTTGGCGTTCACATGAAATCTTGACCAATAGCCATGCTTGCTGTACAATTGTACAAGAAAAGTACAAAGGAAAGATTAAGCCGCCAGTTCTCCCTTAAGCTTTGTAATCTTATTTACTTCAAGCATAAGTGCTATTCTCCCCTTAATGTCATAATAGCTAGGCAAAGAAAACAGTTTTTTTTTTTTCTGCAAAGGCTGTACTAAGGTTTGAGTACATTTAGTAATAACCACACTGGCAAAGTATGGCATTGTGAAGCAGCACAGACACAATAAACAGTTGGCATGAAATTTCTAGCCTTTATTGAAAAAAACAGATCTTAGGCCACAGTCTTCAAGACCGCAATGGCCAAACAAAACAAGCGGAAAAAACCGCGAGTCCCAGGGCACACCGCCTGTAGTGCTCCAGCAAACAGTATGCACTCGGGCATAAAGAGAAGCGGCGGCAACAAGGACAAACATCAAACATTGGTCAAGAAAGTACTAAATGCAAGGAACTGAAAACATTCTGCCAAATGTTCTTATACATTACATTGGCTTGAAAAACAAGGTGCAATTGAAGCTCTCGCTCCATCATAGTCTCCTGCAATGGAGAGTTTCAGAGATTATGAATGCAAGAGGCTTAGCGTAACGGGAGAGTAGGATTGGCAATGGCATACTCTCTGGATAATGTCAAGACTACAGCCCATAATTAAATCTTTTGTATGCAGCGTTCATTTGCAAGCAGGGAAGACCGCATGCACCAACTTGGGCTCCACTATTTTCTAAAACTCCCATGGTAGCGCTTTGCGTTGTCATCCGGCACTAAAGCATCTGCATTCAAAAAACGCTATACGTCTATCTCGAACAATGCACAACAAACAACAGAAATAATAATGGAACTCACAGCTGTGAGAATGAGTGCCAAAGTAATTTAACTGCATGGTGTTGTGTCCTTTTTCTATAGCAAAGACTATTCATAACATCATTAGGCTGCAACGTGCATTTTTCATCTTTAAAGGAACGCAGAACATCTCTCCTTTCTTTACTCTCAACTGGTGTTGACTTCACATCCTTTTACTATAAAGAATTAAATTTCCACAACCAAACAACAGATGTTCTCCACAGCCACATAACAGCAGAGAGCAGTTTACTGGATGCAGGTACAAAATGAGATTCAGAAGGCAGCAACATGAACATAACACTTGCTTCCAAGGCAATTAAAACAAGCTTGTTACAACACTATTACAAATTTTGTAGTTGTGAACACAATTACACATTTTAGGGCAGATTAGAATTTTTAAAAACACTTCATGGGTGCTGAATTATGCATCTGTAGAAATACATGTCACTATGTCATCAAATGTGATGTGCAACTTGATCACAGGGGCCAATTATGTAAGGATGGTTGTATTTAAACTGTGCTGCCTGATGTTCAAGAAAAGGCATACCCACTTCCTTTTCTTACATTATCTCCACATATGAATACTGCTAACAGCTGACAATTACAATGACAAACGCAGGTGCATAGTTAGAAAAGTGTAGACATGCAGCTATACAAACACTTGCCACAAGCAATATTAATAAATGCAGGATTGTGGGAATAATCTTTTTGTACATGAATTGATACTTTGCAAGTTCCACATCAGACAAATACAAGCTTGCCAATACCAGCAAAAAGCACTTGATGCATGATCTCTGCTTTCACAGTATGCACAATCGCCATGAGATTTTTGAATCAGCTAAATGCATCACATCTGCTCACTCAGTAGCAACTCGGCAAGGCAATATGAAGACCTGCACCCGTTGGCACATACGTGAACTTCTGGGTTATGAAGACCATTCCAAACATCTTAACAAAACACTGTTTTTGGCTTCAGTCAGTTCAAACTGTCACCTGAAACTCTCCAGCTCTGCCCATGAACATGCTTGTATTTCACATTTTAACACGTCTTCTGTTAACTCTAGAAAATGTACCTAAACATGACGAAAAAAAATAATAATAATCAGAAGTTCGAGGATGAGACGCTTAGAAACACAGTTTATAGAAAAGCAGACATTCAAGGCAAACTGCAAAATATGCTAGGCTGGTCTTTGCAACTTAGGAACTGCTCAAAAACATATTTTGATCATGTCGTTGTTACTCCACACACAAGCAAACATCCTGAAGCATACCCAACTACAAGAGTAATACTAAAGGAACATAGCATGCACAGAACGATGGTTTCTATTAAATGTGTAAAACAAAAAACAGCCACATCAGATCCCCATGGACAAAATATTACTAACAGAAACTCTTCATTGCACATCCAAAATACTAGCACAGATTGTTTTTTGTTGTTTTGTTTTTTTCATCAAGTAACGGGAAACTGTAACAAAATGGTACTGTAATGGTCCACTCTTAAAAAAAAAAAAAAGTTAACACAACATCGAATAAACCCAATATTACTGCAGGGTGCCTTTGACATTATCCAAAAGTTGCTTACATGACATACTACGCAAATAGCTAGCATTAGCAATTCTCTCCAGGCCTTTGAATACAATCTCAGCTGCGATTTTATTGGCAAAATATTAACTGTGTGCTCCCCTTAACAATCAAACGTATTATAAATTCCCTACTTTTCTTTTGAAGATTGCAACAAGCCACACAAAACTATGCAGGAAATGATGCTTTTGCTTGAATAACAGTAGCAATGCTTTCAACCCTTGCAACCTTTCCAGCAATTCCATTTGAACCACGCGCACAGGAGAATGTAAATTAACGTTTACCTTCCCGAAGCACTTCCACGATTGGCTACTCTGAGAAAGTGTTGTCTTGGGACTGGCCATACCGGAGATCTGCACGTCAGGCTTTGAAGAGTGTTGCACATTTCTTCAACAAGAGTTGATTGGACGTGATACCTTAAGGAAAAACTGAGCTCTTCAGTGCATAAAACTTGCACCATCATCATACTAATCATCCGCTCCATTTTCATCATCATTCTTTCCTCCTGCATTTTGCCTTTCTCTTCTACCTCTGCTGGGCAACCACCTCATTTTCTTCTGTATAAACACCCTCTCTGTCTCTCTTTGAATTCTAGAAATCATGGCAACGCACTAAAGATTAAAGGAAGGTTAGAATTGGAGCCTAAACACAATGGACAATCGTGCTGTCACATTCTTGTTTTGCACACTCGTAAGTTTCCTGCAACTCTTCAAAAGCACAGACCAAACGCAACATTCCCTGACCCAGGGTGCCCATATGGATCAGGGTGGAAATGGGTCAGGGTGCCTGACCCATTTCCAGACAGCCAGTCCCTGACAGCCATCATCACTCAGCATTTGCACAGCACTGGCAATACAAGGGAAAAGAAAAGACATGGCCGATGCAAAAGCTTGCACTGGGCTACAGATTGGATTGGATTGCACTATGGTTTACCAAGCTGGTGTTGATCCCACGACGACCACTCTAGACTCGCATTCATTTTCACCATGCCAAATGAGTTTTTATGACACAGGCTTTCTCCATAGAAGTCATTCTCTGTCCATTTCATTGCACACGGTTCAGCCACTGTGGCTCCAACGACACTACACACCTACACATGCAAGAAGACAAGCATCAATCAGGATACAAACATCCCCCCCCCCCTCCCCAGGGTTCACCGGTGTCAACACGGCACAGCACAAGTGGCTGCGGCCAAAAATATTTGCTCGTTCCGCTTGCAGCACACACATGGATGTACGTGCCCATAATGTGCAGAGACTCTGCATATTCCTCTCAACATCACTTCAGCCTACTTCTTTTTCAAGCCAGTAGGAACAGTCCGCAAACTGAGACAGTAAGCGTTCACTACCATCTTGACTGGGCACGCTTATAAGGACACCAAAGAGCAACGGTTAGGTATGTTTATGCTGGTTATGTAATCTTTCCAGACTCTATATTCAATTACCAGGAAAAAAAATGGTTTGTTACTAATATAGAGAACAATGGCAAAGTTTCCCTTTCCTTAAGTTCACACCCAGTACATTAGGGTTTCGAAGGATTCTTGCGTGCACACATCATTTTGTTATGTATTCCTCACTAAACGATACACTATTAATAATTAGTCACAAGCAGATTCTGTAAAACTCTATGATGTCAAGTGGGGCAACCTTAGTGTGTTTTTTGCCACCTGTATTTTCATTTTGCCTCACTTCTTGCTAACCAAGACTTTTTCTCACGACTCCAGTGATCCAGAAGCATAAATTAGCAGTTGAGCTTAACTCCGTGTCACTATTTAGTGTCCCTATAGGTGCACCAGCGCATACATCTATGCCACATTTCGACTTCTTTTGCCACCAAAAATGCGGCGAGCTACACGATATCCTTTTATATAACTCTGCACAAACAGGTTGCAAGGCACGCACACACACAACATCTCAACATAAAACACTGTTGCGCTCGCCCTAGATGGTATCAAACATCCTATTTTGCGTCTAGCATCACTTGGACCCGACTTGTGCCAGGTATTAACGCAAAATAGTATTTCTTGGCAAAATAAAATGAATCACACTGATTCATGTCATCACATGGGGTGCAAATATAGTGTTTAAAATCCTGCGTCTGTCGTCTGTACGATTCTCTCATCAGAAAACTGCATTAAAGTGCACACACTACCACTGGCAAAAATGCTGCAATCATTGGCAGTCATACATCGCAAGATAGAACCAGCAATTATACTAAGCTAGTGTAGCATTAAAATGCACTGAATATTGCAATAGGTGACAGTGCTCTACTCTTGCTGCAACCTACTACATGCAATGTACAGTCCTCTGAAAAAGTTTAAAGTGCGGTGGAGCAGTAACTTCTTCGAAGCCAAGATGCATGCAGTGGAATGTAGAGGCGCACCATGGTAACTGCAACACACAGATGCAGGAATCATTCGATAATGCCAAAAGCAAGTCAGTTATCTTGCAACTTTCACATAACACTCCTTCATATTTTATGGTCGTCAAGTACAACCATTACACTCCACACCAAATCAAATGACACAAATGAACATCCTTCTGTGTCAAATCCCACCTTGCATCATGAACAGCATGCTGGGCAAGCACTTCTAGACATCACAGCCAGAAAACGCTTTTACAGACGATCGCAAGAGAACAGTGCTCTGAGCAATGCACAGTCCATCTAACGAGGAATAAAAGCTCTGTTCTGGAACAAACATTTAGTGCCCGTTTGGATCCCAGACTTCCACGGTCCTTTCACTCGACTCGGTTGGGAGGTGCCCTTGCCTGTAGGACATCTCCCAACAGCTTTGATGCTAGAAGAAGGCAAAAAGCCAGGGTCTGCACTTCCAGCAGATGAAATCTTAATATCAAAACTACTGTTATCTTCAAAATGCAGGCATCATTGTGAACAGCGCCACATTTTACTTTTGTTCCCCAGATGCTGCCAACAGTGTACCGTAAGAGTGTTCGATAGTGTATTTGCAGCAGAAGAAAACATGAGACATGCACTGAAAGTGCTAATGAATCCGTACTAGTGTGCCGCTTGTTGTTGTTGTAGCTAACGTGTTAGACACAGCACATACAAAGATCAGGTCTGTTAACGCCAACACCATCCATTTTGCCTGCTGATAACAGCCAGTGCTATCGGTAAGAACATGTGCACAGGACCTGCAAAAGCCATCCTTGTTGTGAAGTACGTGGTGCAATGGCTTTGGTGATGGCACCTCGATTTGTGCCTGTGAGCAAGGGCGAGCAAGGTAGCATGTGCATGCTTTAGGATCAAGCTGTTGCATTAAAGACACGATCCTTGTCCCTGCAACATGGATACTGCCCAAACACGGGCACCTAGATATTCTAGCTCGGGTTTGCACCCCTCATTGATAGCACTAATTGTCAACAACATGTGCCACGTGTTTGTGTGTATGCTAAAGAGGTCCAAGCACTCTTTGCCTCCACACTGCCACAACTATCTCGCTGTTGCAGTGCCGCAACCACCAATAATCAATGCGAAGGGACAAACAGTGCTTTGCTGTTACACTGTCGACGGACACAAAGATAATTTTCTACAAGACTAAGTAAAAACAAAAACACAACCTCAAAAACAACCAGGAGCGAAAAACGTGGGCCAGTAGCAGATGCGTCAATAACTCCACGAGAACCACTCATCTCTAATACAAAGTAGGAAAACAACAGCGCAGCAAGAAAAAATTGCTGCTGAGGCATGTACCAACAAAAACGTATGGGAAAGTAAAGACATTTTGTTTAAGATAATGTTCCAACTGTCACCCTTCAGCTGGCATTGGGCTTTCGCCGCGGGCATGAAGGAATGTGCAAAAGATGCCAATCAATGCCATCTGGTGACAAAGCTTTCACAAATGCTCCGTGTTGCTTCCAGTAAGGGCTTGACAGGCTAGGCTGTGCCAAGGAAAGCTTCAGTTTGGCAGTGTCGGTACCACTGGGTAACATGAGGACTCTGCAAATAGGTGCCGTGAGGGCAACTGCTGCCTGTATCAGACCTAACTGCTACTTCAACTCTTGGCACAGGCCTTGTTCTTTCCAACGTGGCTGAGCATCCAACCACGCCCCAGAAAACCGAAGCACCGCATGGACAGGACAAAGGACACACGGCAAATGTTGCATCGATTGCCAACAGTGATATGCAGAACAGCGAAGACATAAAATGAAGCCAGTGCTCCCATTGCCAACTGTTAGCAGTATCGAAGCTCTGCCAAGATGCAATGCGTGCACAGTATGGTCCTCCCTTAAAAGAAACACCTACCAGGCAACGAAGCCAAGATAACTGCAACATTTCTTTGATCTTGCAAAGAAAGATGGCCGATATGATGTGTCAGGCTTGTATCTACACACGAAACAATTGTTCACAGCCTTCCATGTCATATCTGCTCGCTGTAACTGATGGCAGAACAATTAGTACGTGTTCCCTTTAGGACAACCTCACTGTACAGCTTCCGCTGTCACTGGAAGCCAAAGCGTCCCAGAGAAAGAGAGGTTGGTACTTGCAACGGAGACACAAAGAGACTACACTATGTTAAGAAAGATAAAAGTAGGATACCTTAGCACTTCACAACCCTCAACAATGATAGAGGTTCCCCCCTCTGCCTTTCTTCCGTAATTGCAATACTCACGTTCGAATAAATTCTGTGTAAGATGACTGCTTCCCAGAGCAGCAAACATACAACACCTTCAGACTTTGCAAAAGCAAGTGCTATGTACAATGCACGTGAATTACGGGCTTGCGACGCCACAAACCACCAGCAAAATGAGGCACTTTGGACACCGTTCACTGCCCATATGACCGACAATGGTGGCACGACCTGAAAAGGCCATCTCGTGTCAGTACCATATCTTTCCTATAGCATAAATCTCAGCTTAAACAGCAGAAAACAACACACACATGCTAGAAATGCGCCAAATTGACCAGCCACCCGAATTCAATAATGATGCTCATAGCCGAGCTCGACCCGACAGGTGTCAAGTCTCATAGAGCATCCAAGTGTCGATGCTGGTAGCTGAGTTACCCACCACCAAGTCCTGTCAAAATTTCGGCTGTGCACTGGAAATGACAAAACACTGTCCAGAGAGTGTTCTATCAAGTGAAATCTTTTTTAAAAAGTTTAGAAATCTTCGAGATAGAAGCAAATGAAATATTAATAGAGTGTGTTCCAATGCTGGCCAGCATTGGAGACAGTCTATGTAGACAGCTAATGGGAGAGCTTTGAGCCCAAGTAATGAAGTCGTCTGGAAGATGTCACTTACGTGACACTACCTTGCACTGACAAGAAAATAAAAAGTGCATATTATAGCTGTATATTAACACTTTACATGTGAACCTATGAAAAACACAACATAGCTTACATTAAGTGCATAGGAAATTGCGACTATGTTTTCTTGTGTGCAGACAACCTTCCCATCAGGTTTTCTGCTCAGCCGCCATCCTGTAGGGTCGGCAAAGTAGCCTGAACCATTTTTGACTTCGATGCTGTCTTCCTGAAGCTCCCTCTTTTGAAGGCTTCGTAAGAGCTCGAACAGGACTTAATATGACCACTGTCCACTTAGCAGTCTATTTTGCAGTCTATGGCCAGTATTGGAACACAGCCAAAAGGTGGCAGTGTGAGTTGCCCTCCCAACAGCAGAGGCTCTGGAAGAATGCAGGGGAGAAACTGCCTCGACCTCTGTCCACAACAAGCATTTCTCCCCTGCTTTTTCCCACATCTGAGCTAAGAAATGATGAGGTGGTCCGAGTAGAAAGTGGAAAGGTTGACGCTATCTTCTGCAGCCCTTGAGGGAGCACAGCTCAGCTCCAAGCCAAGAGTCCAGGTAACAATTACGTCAGAGGCCCCACCTCTTTTCTTATCTCCCCCTGTCTTCCTTGCTAGTGGCATGGCGTACTTCCAATGGCATTTGCATGCGTTTGTGTTGCTACTGGCTATATGCGCACTGCAGGCAGGAGCTGTGATGTGGCAAGTGAGAGTTACAATGTCACCTCTGCTGGTGAGAAGACCCTGCCCCTCGCTGCTCTGCTCTTGAAGCAGCACAAATGTTTCGTTCCCAAAAGGAAAGTCAGTGCTTCCATTTCTCCTGTGTGCTACACCCACTGGCCCCGTACTCCTACTGCTATTCTAATAAATACCAGATTAAAACGGTCATGTCTACCAAAACAACGAAAGGTATTCTAGTGAGTGGTACAAAATTCAGTGAACACATTAGCAGCGTCCACTGTGACTGGTGTAAACAAAAAGACAGTTGATATCAATAGCGCATCTACGCAGCATTTGTGTTTTTGTCCTTGCCATCCTTTTCCCTGTGAAACAACCACTCACCTCAGTTATATTACCTGAAATAACCACCGCGCACTTCAAGGGGCTTCCAACGGCCCAGAAGCTTGAAAACCATCAGCCTAGGATAGTGCTAACGCACAAAGAAAAAAAAGAAAACTCGGCAAGCTGGTCAATGTGGTACATTTCTAACTACACGCACAGGCATGGTGTTAACTTCACACGCACGATGGCGACTCCCCCACTGGGGCGCCCCACATATTTTTCGGCCTCACACAGCCTCGTCCATCAGCTTCGCTCAAGGCAGAGCAGCAGAAGGCCGCACACTTCCGTATCCACACAACATTTCCGAACACTTCAGTCTCCGTCTCAATTCATCCAGACACTGATCTGTGATGGCAGGTATTGGCAAACACCGGTGGCAACCTCCTGCAAACTAGTGTGGCACTAGTGCTGCACAGAGGTCAGATCAGCGCCGCACTGCCATTCCGTCGCTCCAGTTCACAGCGACAAGAGGTCATCCTCGCGGTCTAGCAGACCTGCTTCGCGACTGCATGCGCCTGAGGCCACGAACTGCCGCAGCTCTTCTTCCTCCTGAGGCTTCAGGCCGCTTGAGAAGAGCGGCGGGCTCGCGCCTAGGCGCCCAAAGGCGGCCTCCATTTCCTGCAAGCCAAAAGGAAAACAGAGTGTCAGACTCGGAAGAAAAACTAGACTGTGCTTGGCATCACAGTGGTTTACAGTGGTTGCCTGGCACAGCAATCACAGAACCACCATGATAATTATTGGAACCACACCAATCATTATTAAGGTTGCTCAGATCTCGCAGTTTAACCTCGGCACTAAGAAAAGGAATATAAAAAACAAAGTACGACTTACCTTCAAAGGCCCACAGAAATATGCACATTTGTTACTTTGTTTTAACAAACATGAACGCCCAACAAATAGAATGAACCTTTTTTCTTTATTTTTTTTTTCTCAGCAAAAAGCAACTTACTCTGTCATGTTGCATATGAACTTGGAAACAGAGTTGAATGCTGATGTGGATGGCTGTTTGAAGGTTTGTGTCTCGCACACACTCACAGAGTGCTAAGTATCATCCATGTTGGTACACTGCTTGCGGCACACCCTAGCAGCCCTTCAACACGGCACCAAGGTAAGGTACCTGTGCTGCATGCATGGCACTATGCATAGAGTAAACTATCAACATTGATTAATGTGCACTGTTGGTGCATTCACAAAGGACCAGCAATCATATTGTGCACACTTTCGCTAGGTCCCCTGAAGTGTGCGACCACAAATGTGCCGAGCATCGCAAGACGCTGCGCCCTTGCACATGTGACATGCCAACAAGTGTTTGAAAATACAGGTTGTCAAGGGGAAAGAGGCAAGCACTGCACCCTTCCTTGAAAGGAGCACCGACATGAAAAATTCTGTGTCCCGATTTTCTTGCCTTTTTAGGTAGCTGCAGACTCCATACTTACGGTACGAAGCTCAGTCCCTTGAGAGCTCCCACAAACAATTATTTACATCACTTTTCAGTAGACCAGTTCAAAACGCATGCCAAGTGCAGCACGACTTTGGAAGTGAAGCAGGAGGCTACTCACGTTACCGAAACCGGAGTTGGCAACCACGTGGTAGCACAAATAACTTTGTGTGCGCCGGTCAGCCCAGTGCAGTGGTCAGAGGCCATACATTGACTGTGTCGCCAAAGTCTGCCAAAATTTAATCTTCAATTGAGTGCTTCTTTTGGCAGTGCAGGATGACCCTCTCTTTTCGCTTGTCCCATCGAGTGCTGAATAGACCAAGCTTTCTGCAGCAAAGTCATAGTATGCGTGTGTGTCTACATGACGGTGGTGTCTGGTACCATGAAGCAGCCACATCAAGTTTCGACGATGTCAACAGTCTCCTGCTTCATGTCCAAATTTCCCTACACTTGGCACGTGTTTTGAACTGGTCACATTAAAAGGGATTATTTTTGCTCTCTCAGAGGCTCCATGGTCCGATTGCTGGGTCAACAGCTATCCAATAAGAGAAATAAAAAACTAAACAAAAATTTTTCGTTGGTAACCCCTAACTCTCTTCCTACTGCGCCCGTTGGGTAACGTTTGCTCACTAACGATGGTTTCAAAAGCCATTTTCAAGACTTTCCACGCTGCTCACAGACACACTATGCCATCTGACGTATAGTGGGACTAAAGTTTCATTTCTTATGAAGATTGTTTTTTTCCCGCTTGGTGGCAATTTTAAAACGAGCTTCGAAGATACGAGCACGATCATCGAGGTTGAAAGTGAAAATGGCCACCTCCCAAAGCAGCATGCGTGCTCTGAGAAACATCGCACATCTCGCGATTCTGCTGCGCTGCGGTTGATTTTATTGATGGCTCGAGCAACAGCAAGTCAGGGGATGCTGCCTTTTTATCCGACTGATTCTGAGAGTGATGACGACAGAAATCAACCCAGAACTCGAGGATGCACCGTTGGTTTGTGCTCCTCCGCCAAATGAAGCCACTCAGCACCAGCTAGCCTAACATGGAGACATAATGAAACTGCAAGAAATGTTGTGACAGAAAAACGCAGCAGAAAACAAGAGTTTACTCCAAGACTTGCAACGTCCCCTTATGTTTCACATCGAGGAGCTGCTTTGCTGCATGGCACACCCAACTGTAGGGCTTCCTGTTAAATTTTTGTAGCATAAGTAGTTTTCAAGCACTTTTTTTTTTTTTGCAGATAGTGACTATTACATTGCAAAACATTTTGTATATACTTAAAAAAAACTTTTTTCTTTTTAGATACAAGTGTATCTTTACAAGAATCTTACTCTACAAGCTTATTAATTTATATTTTTTATTAGATAAAATTAGATAAATCTCATTAATAAATGTTGTATGCCTGAAAAGCGGATTCATTCTTCTTTGCTTTCATAAACTGCATAAAATTTTGAGTGCAATAGTTTCCTCAGAAAAAGAAAATGTAGTGCAACCTACAAAAAAATGGCCATTTTCTCCACAGTACGGAAACAGATAAAAAAAAAAAAGCAGAAGTATTGAACAACTTGAACAGAAAGCAGCTTTGCAAGCTTGTCAATGCAACATGGCAGGGATGCTTGATTGGCATAGCTGGTGACTTATCGCGGTGAACAGCGCAAAAGGCAGACAAGAACAAGGACAGAGACTTATTTATGTATTCATACACTTTTTGCATTGTTCACTCAGTTTAGAGGTTGTCAAAGTGTCAGGCTGGCTGGTGGCCCTGCCCTACTAGACACCCAAGTGGCTGTAAAGTACAGAACAACACAGACTGTGCACGCACCGTGTCTGAGGAAAGGTCAATGAGCGGCGTCACACGGCCTTCTTCCTTCCTTTCAGCCTCCTTGTTGCCGTTGGCCTCCAGCTGGTTGTCCTGCTGACCGCCACCCACCTGTGAGAGTGAAACAGCAACATCCCAGCTGCTTAGCGAGGCTACAAAGCAACGCAACATTTTGCGGGCAACAAGCTGAATTGTTACAAAGACTCAAGAATTTGCAGGCAACGGGTTGCCGTCACAAGATCTCCACTGGCCAAGTCCTCCTGAACATATTGCAAGTGTCTCAAGAGAAACGGAAGCACTGCTACAACCTTCGTCACCGTGAGTCCATTTTTCGCCCGACACCCTCATGTTGCTTTAGTCACCATCTTGTGGCCTTAGCGAGAAAACTACTTTCCCATTACACAGGCCCATACCGCGTGCTCCGTCAAGTGACCAATGTCACCTACGAAATCATTCTAGCCACGCTCACTAAACCCTCCGCTGTGACGAGTGACACTGTCCACGTCGCCAGGCTCAAGCCCCACAACTCTCCATGCGTCTTAGATATTTAACAGCACCGGAACAGCACTTTTCCCACCAGGGGGTAGTATTACGATACCATCGACAGATGCTGAAGAGACGAGCCTCCACAAGAAAGACGAAGTGTCTGGGCTCTTGGCGTGAGCAAGTGTCTATCTTGCGGTCTGGCTGCAGTGTAAATGCAGTGTAAATAGTCTCTTTTGTCTGTGTCTTCCCACACGTAACAATGTTTTTCAACCTTTAGTTTTCTGGCAACATTCTCATTTCTGTCATATCATGTCAATATAGTTTACCACATTTGAGTGAATTTCATGCAACTTCATTGTTCTTCATTCATTGTTCTTGTTCTTCATGGCTAGCCTGGAAAAGCATATTGCACTGTATCTAGAACCACATTCCAGATACCCTTAACATTAAGAGAAGATTTCGTGTTTACCCTTGCTTTGTTCTTAACTCAAACTTTGCAGCAAGTTATCATTTTTTGGTTATCACTCTGTAAATCGCTTGGAATGGTTGTTTGTCCAGACTTAGTTGGCAACATATGGTGAAAACGGTCTACGTCCCTGCAGCAGCTCGCTCCTCTGAAGGCAAGGGGCACAGGCAACAGTGGTTTTTCATTTGTACTGAGTGAACCAGGCAAGCAAACGTGTTTTGCTGACCGATGTGGACCAAGAAAATGTTACCTCATCACAAAATTTCAGTGATAACAAAAAAGCAGTAAACACAAATTCTTTTACAATTGACAGAATAAAAAGTTGTCGCAGTTTCACCCGAAAGGCGAAGCACCAATTGCGATAGCAAATTATTAGAGTTATACGGAGTAAGGATAGTAGTTTTATCAGCTGTATAAACTTGGACATGCAGCAGCACCAGTAACGCGCAGAACTGTTGTCGACGCCGTCGGCGTTTTGTCCGCGTTCGCACCGAACGCGCGCGGAGTTTTTATATAAATACGTATTTGGTGCCGCAGCTAAACATCGCCTGCCCTCCCTCCCTTCCGTCCCCCCCAAAGCCATTCACGCGACGGAGAAAGTTGCGTTTGCTCTCTATATATGGAAAGGAGGAAAGAGACGCGTAATTCTGCCGGCCTTCAGGGAGCCCGGCGCAGAACGCGCGTTTGCTCTCCGACGTGCGTTCGCTCCCCGTGAAAGCGCGCGTCCCTCGCGCCCTTTCACTCGCACATACAGCGTCCGGAGCGCGGCGACAATTTCATCGCCGTTGACGTCATACGGAACCTCACGGCGACGGCGACGCCGACGCCGACGGCAGAAATCTGCTTTGGAGTGTCCATATAATTGCTATCGCAATAAAAACAGGGGTCCCTGTTTGGAATATGTCACATGATAACACTACTATAATAGTGATATCTTAGGGCCAAGCCTTCAATGACCTGTCAGGGCAACGGTCTTTTTATCCTTCTTGGCATGGCATGTTCCATTGTCGTCATAACATCCGCATAAAGTGAGATATATATCAGGACAATAATGACCAGCCCATGGAGCAACAACAAATTTGAGAAGAATGCACCTGTGCCAACTTGCTCTCAACATGCCTCTGCATGTGTAAGGAATGGAGAGATCTGTCCAAAAGCATGCATCATTAAGTTGTAATGCAGCTACCAGTGCTACTGAACTCGGAAGGTTAGACGACAGATGCGAAATGCGAGCCACAAGTGGTCAGCTTTAGCTGAAAAGTCATTATAACAACCATTTTTCATTGATTCAACTCCTCAAAGTGTTGTTCACGGTCGCTCTATTGACATAATAAAATAATGGCGAGAAGTTGACAAATGCCCAGCAGGAGAAATGTGCATGCAATGTTACGGAGCAAGCAACACAGTTTCACCTGCACAATGCTGCACCATACCTGCGAGACTGCTGCAGCTTGACGGGAACCTTGCCAGGCTTGGTAGGCCACCTAGTGGTTCACAAAGAAAAAGAAAATACCTATCATTGTTAAAAGTTCTACAGCAACTGGGTGCACATAATGAGAGACACGACAAAGATGAGCACAAGTCTTCATACATGAAACAGCAGAAACTCGTTACGACAAGCACAGACACATGACGTTGAGAAATTATGGAGTTTAATGTCTGAAAGCTGCGGAATGGGCTGTGAGGCATACAGTAGTGGAGGGCTACGGATTAATTTTGACCGCTCAAGGATTTTTAATGTACATCCAGAACTCGGTGTCTAAGCTTTCTTGCATTTCATCCCGCATTGTAATGCGGTGCCTGGGATTCGAACCCATGAACTCATGCTTAGGTACAGAGCACCATAGCCACTCAGCCACCACAGCGGTTGCTTCCCAAGTGTACTTGCACGGCAAATACACATGGGTGCACACTGGATATGTCGATTTATATAGTACTGCAGTACACATGCTTGCGTTGGGCACTGCAGTTGCACATAAGTCTGTGCATTATCTTGATTACTTAAAAAATATATATATTTATAGTTATGTCGGCTCTACATGCATGTCCTAGCTCCTCTAAGTCTATTTTCTTTAGCGGCTACCCGGAATCCCTTCTTTGTTCCTTGACAGATGTTCTTGCCCAGGAAATCACACCTCCCAGGGACAAGGCACGGCCTGAACTTGACAAATCTAAACTTTCAGTTAACCCTAACGTGCACGACGTTTTCCACCAAATCAAAAAAGCAGCAGGGCGTGCAGGTGTTCGTGTTGTGTTTTCAGCCCCCAACAAAGTCAGGTCCCCATGCAGAAAAGTCAATGAAAGCCACCCTAACAAAAGGTCTTGCAGTAAGAGCCACTTTTCGCGCTTTGTTTGTGCAGTGCAACAAAAAAAGTTGTCTAGGAAATCCCCACTGCGTGTGGCAGAACATATATCGACCAGACAGGACGGTGGCGCCACGACCGTTTGCAGGAACATGTATACAACGTAAAAAGCAAAAATGGCAGCAATCTGGCTATTCACCACACCAATTGCGAGTGCATTCCATTATTTAAAGCTATATAATTGTGCACGCACAATAAAAGCATTTGTTAGCAGTCAGCCTTGGCCTGTTTGTGTGTGTTGCGATTTGTGTGTGTTGCGTCACGCCGCATCGTAAATTTTGGATGCCATGGCAGACCACCCTAAGTGCCCACAGCCGTCGTCAACTGGTGCCCACAGATTAAAAGCAAAAGTATGTATAAAGACAGTTTTATTCGTCCTGCAATAACAAAATGGCGCAGTTTTGCCAGAAAGGCGTAGCATTGATGGCAATAGCAAACGACAAATACACAAAGTATAAGGTTCGTAGCTTTATTAGTGTCAGGTGCGCTCAGGCAAACACGAACAGATCTCACGCGATGACTACAAACACTTGCTGTCACAACCCGAGTGAACGCTTCGCACTTTGTCTCGAAACTTGAGATTATGCGACCGCCAACACTAGGCGTGCATGAATACAATGCGAATCAAGCTGCCAACCATCGGGCTCGGCCTTCTCACTTGCTATAGATTATCTGTAAGATATGACGCCTGGCCCGCGCGCCGACCACCATGCGCAGCCACTGCAATGGTAGAGAAGACACCCCACCACAACCCCATTGCGCTGAAGGAATCATCAGCTCCCATGTTTCTACGAGTGCTTCAACCTGTCATGCGCCCCGCGACCTTTGCAAGTTGTTTGTCAATGTGACAAATGGAGCACCGATTTTCCAGCATACTACTTCCCAGCGCATGCACTTAAATAACACTTTTGCAGCTTAACCTTTTCATGCAGAAGGAGCAGTTGCAAATAACTTTTGCCTCGGCCAACATTGTTACAATTTTTTGCCAGATTTACAAGAAATACAAACTTCAAATCCAATCTTGCAATGGCTGAAAACTTTGTTAAATAGAAAACTTTGTTAAATAGAAACCATGTCATGAAACTACTTTGTTAAATCGTGAAACATATTTCATGGTTTTCAACGGAACTAAGACCAGGAAATTAAAATAGTTTGTTAAATCGAGGTATGACTGTACAGCTTAGCTGTATTTCATGCACAAGTTGCTCGGCTTGGCATATATTTACGAGGCCTTTTTCTCTCGGTGATTGAGCACTCACCTGAAAGGCCTGCGAGATGGTGAGTGCGGCGGCCTGGGCAACCCTCCGCTTGGCACAGAGGAATGCGTGACATTCCATCACCTCGTTGCTGTGCGTCCCAATGAAGGCCACCACTCGGTCAAAGCTGGCATCAGCCGAGCAGAACGAGATCCTGCACCGAGTCCCAGAATGGGCAAGATGTGAAGCGCACACTTCATAGCCAATACCAACTTTCAGCTGTATCAAAGCTAAGCAAGGTAACTTTCAACCTAGCTAACAAAAAAAGTTGGAACAGAAAGTGGACAATAGAAATCCGACAAACAATGTGTGTTTAAAGGGACCCTGTGACCATTACATACTCTTTTTAAGGCGCAACCGCATGCACGCGATTTTCGAGCGACAGCGACAAGCGACGGCGACGAGCGACAGGTTTTGCCGTCGCGGAGGGCTATCCGTCGCTGTCGCTGGTCGTGTCGCCGGTTTCTGGCCAGCCAGAAAATATCGCTTGTCGCCCTGAAGTCAGCGCGATGACATCCGCTGGGGACAGCGATTGCACAACAACATGGCAGCAATCAGTCTGCCCGCTTCGATCTGAATTCGCTCTTGCAACTTGCTCTCTGCTGTGACAGCAAAAAATAAATAGTACAATCAGTCATTGCTTCACCTCATCGCTAGCTGAAGACTACTAAGTATCGGCGCTCTCTTGTCGTTATTATTGAGATCGGTTGTTTTGTTTTGACGCTGTTAGGCCTGAGACGCCACCGAGAGCCGAGAAAGTGTATTAAGTTTTACTCAACAGATGGCGCCACGGCACCTTACGCTGGCGGCATTGGACGGAGTTCCACTGGGGATGCATGAGACGGATTTTCACTGGAGATGATAGCATATTGTTACGCTAAAGCTACGGAAAGGACGCAAGAAGAGGAGAACGAAGTGCACTTGTCTTGGTAGCAGCTCGGTGTTGGCGCGGCCCCTTTTCATCAATTCATCTGTTAAATAAACACACCCCATCGTAACAGTTTTGGTGGACGGTGCTGGGTAAAACAACAGCGTCCCCGAGCAACGACGACGAACCGCGCGCAGGAGCGCAATCCGCGGAGCTTCGCCGAAGTCGCCGAATTGCTGGTCTGCCACCAGAGATGGCTTCCGACGGTGACAACCCGCCGCCTTCTTCCAGCTCCCAATGGCAGCCCTACATCGAACCACGAACCTTCGCTGGAAAAGCCGGGGAAGACGTGGACGGATGGCTCAGCTTTTACCAACGCGCAAGTAGGTTCAATGGCTGGAATGCCACCGCCCAGCTTAACAATGTTGCCTTCTTCCTCGAGGGAACCGCGTCAGTGTGGTTTGAAAACCACGAAGAAAGCATGACGACGTGGGAACGGTTCGTAGATGAAATCAAGAAGTGCTTCGGAGATCCGGCAGCTAAAAAGAAGCGTGCAGAACAAACCCTAATGCAGAGAGCCCAAGTTCCCGGCGAAACATGCACGACGTACATCGAGGAAGTGCTGAAATTGTGCAAGGCCCTGGACCCTCAGATGACAGAAGAGGACAAAGTTGGTCATCTTCTAAAAGGGATTGCCGAGGACGTGTACCAGTTCCTCATCGGAAAAGACAGTATCGACTCCGTCAGTGACGTCATTCGGCACTGCCGCACGTTTGAAGCCTTGAGAGCTCGGCGTATCACACTGAAGTTCGGTCGCCTGGCGAACGTAACTAACGTCGCCAGTGTTGACGTGGTCCCAGCTTCATCCGACCTTGCGTCAGTTATTCGGCAAGTGGTGCGCGAGGAGCTTGACCGACGTGAGGCGGCTTCCCTCTCGACTCCGCGGGTTCAAGAGCCCTTTGCTCACTGCGACTTCGGTGAGACGTCCATCACCGCCGTCTCCACAGATGCCTACAACTTCGCTCCTCGTTCAAGAGCGTCAAATACTACTATGAACGCGCATCCAAGGCATCCAAGTTATCAGTTCCACGGCGGTTACTCGCCCAGAGGTGCTCTGGGTGATGGCCGTGCCAGTTATGCCAGAGTGGGATGGCCGTGCCAGTTATCCAACGAATGACAATTTCAGTGCGTCCCGTGAGCGTCCCATCTGCTTCCAATGCGGTATTCGCGGACATGTCGCCAGATTTTGTCCACATCGCCGTCGCACATCACCACCGTCGTATGAGCGACCGCGCACTTTTTATTGACGCAGCAATCGCCACGGTGACGGGACACGCTGGCCTTCTGACTCCGATGGCAGGACAAACCACCAGGCGAATTACCGCAGCAACTCACCAGCTTCTGTGCGGAGCTTGACGCCTCCGCCTTCACGCCAGCGCAGGTCTCCATCTCCGCGACGACATCTGACGTCACCGCCGCCGGGAAACTAGGCGGCGCGACCAATGGAGGTGAGGTCGCCAGTCATCATCAGCTACACGCCCCTATGCCTCCGCCCGTCACCATGTGTCATAACAAGATTCGTGTTTTAGTGGACAATGTTGCTACATTGGCCTTAGTGGACACAGGAGCGAGTGTCTCCGTTATCAGCCTGGATTTCAAAACCCAACTAGGCCGTAAAGTGATCTTTCTCTGGGATAACGCTAATGCATTTCGTGCTGTGAGTGGAGAGTTGCTCTGACCTATTGGAGTGTGCACCGCGAACGTTTATTTTTCTGATAACGTGTATCAAGCCGAATTTGCAGTTCTTGCTCAATCCACTCACAATGTAATTATTCGCCTCGATTTCCTAAAACAGTGCGGTGCCACTGTTGACTGCGGTACTGGCAAGCTTTTCCTCTCTCCTCTTGCCGACCAACTTGCTACCTGTTGATGCACTCTCGTCGTCATTGAAGATGCTGTCTTACCGGCACCTTCCTTATCCAGAGTTCGAGTTGCTGCTTGCGGTGTCGACGCCGATACATTTGATGCAATTGTTGAGCCTGTGCCTTCGATGGTTGTGAAGAAAAGTGTGCTCGTACCTCGATGCGCCCTCTCTGTGGCCTGCAGAACATCTACATTGTGGGTGTCAAATTTAGCCTCCCAGTTAGTTGCGCTACCCAGGGGGATGTGACTTGCCTCTTTTAAAGTGGATACCAGCCTCCGCATAGGCGCTTTAACTGATGACACGTCACACGAATCCCGATAGCACGGGGCTGGCCCCGTTGTCCCTGAAGACTCGTTGCCTTTTCTAAAAATGATAAACAAGTCACTGTCTTCAGAGAAGCGTCAAGCCCTGGTCAGCGTCCTTAGCAAGCATGCGTCATCATTTGATTTCGAGCAGAACGCTAGCAAAGTAAGCGTTCCAGCTACGCGGACTCACCACTGGATCGACACGGGTTCCGCGCATCCCATAAGGCATAATCCATAAGGCCATAAGGCCGCATCCCATAACGCTAAAGCTACGGAAATGACGGAAGAAGAGGAGAACGAAGTGCACTTGTCTTGGTAGCAGCTCGGTGTCGGCGCGGCCCCTTTTCATCAATTCATCTGTTAAATAAACACACCCCATCGTAACAATATTTTAGCTAGGTCTAGATAAAACATTGACCTTTGATAAAATTGAGATTTCTTCCTGCAAGATAACATTTATTCGCACAACAATGTAAATTCGTCGCTACTCTTTTTCGTGATGTCACGTTCATGTGGTTGCTCCACACCACGACACGACAGCGTGACAAGGTGTGCCTGTCACGTCGCTTGTCGCTGTCGCTTGAATATCGCGTGCATGCAGTTGGGCCTTTATACTTGCCAAGTTTTGCATTGCAACGCATTCGTTGTGTTATCCCGAGATGAATGCAAAAAGATTTTACAGGAATTGACATGTTCAAACAAGAGTTATGCAACTTACAAATTCAAAATAGAAGCAGATGACAGAAAGAGGCACACCCTTTCGTACTTCACTCACTCAGTGAGGGCTTATGCTGCTTCCAATCAAAACGTGGCTTACATCCTGCGGTGCCAGAAGTTTCTTCCCATAATAGCCTCAGTTGATATGGTGGCGCCATCTAGTTAAGGTGCCAGCAAATACACCTCCTCACACCCAGTAAATTTGATAAATAGTCATCGGATGTTTGTCAAAAATCTACCTAAGTGGTACTTGCAAGTGCTTATTTTTTGCATTACATTTTGAGTCTGCACAGTTGGACAGCACACCTTGTGTCAATTGCAAACGAAATTATTCTGTATTGAAGAAATGCGAGTCCTCTTTGTAGCTTTAAAAGGCATAAAAGGCGCTTTTATTTTTAGGGTCGTTATTGTATGTGTAGCATAAACACGCAAAATATATTCTTCTTGCCCAACCAATCAAAATGAACAGCATAAGTCACATGCCTTTGCGTCACATCTGCTGCTGAAAATTGTATAACACTGCAGTTGGCACGGAAACTGATTTCAGAAGCAAATTAAAATATGAAGTGCTCTGATTACGACGCTTTCCACTGGCTGCTGGAGGTATTGCCAAGTCCTATAGTGAGCAAATGTGGAGTAAAACCAACATGCATAATTTGGGGTGCAGGGCCCTATTTACAGGGAAACCAAAACTGCCTGTAGAAAAGCTATTATGTTAAATTAATTAGGCCACTCCAAGGCTTACCAGTATTTTTTTAGCATTTAAAGGTCCTGAACCTTCATTTAAAGCAAAAAAATGAAGAGTCAACAGTATCATGTCCGTACTCATTAAGTGCTGCCACACGCCAACTCATACAATTGGATTGCATTTTGGTGCCATCCAGCATACCATGCGTGGTTTCCTGCCTTACTTTAACACATTAACAGCCCATGGTGGTGAATCACACCTACTCCTCTTTTTGACTGCAGGCCTGGGCCAGTATTTTGTAGCGATGCCTTTCCAATGCTAATGCCTTTTCGGGCTTGGTCAGTGGTCAGAGCGACGGTCCGCTCACGTTATCAACGGGATCAGCCGGCCGTGAGCGGTGGATGATATAAGACTAGTATAGAATAAAGCATAACGCATCGCTACAAAATGCCGGCCCTATATTGCTGTCAAATACAAAAGGCAAGCCCCCGACACTGACCTGTAGATGGACACGTCCAGTTGGAGCTCCCCTGTGGCAAGGTCACGGGTGGAGATGCCTTTGGGCGACACTGTGATGGCCACCTTGGGCAGCTTCTTGCCACTGGCCTTGGCCTGCGCACACACAACACAGTGTGCCCTCATTTACACTCCTTTGCACCATTCACGATTAACGCAACTGACGGTACTGTAATATGATGAGTCATCCCTCATCCCACAGTGGATGTAAATCTGGCACCGTTTTCCCCACATGGCCACCAAATAAGTCCAGTGCACAATGCCTCAGTGTACAAGTGTATTTCGTGGGCCATACGCAAAGAATTACCCCAAGTGATCAATAACCCCAGTTTGTTCTGCAGATGATTGCCAGCTGCATCCAACCAGGTAGGTTGTACTTGGTCATCATCCCTATCAAATCATCCTGCCATCAAAGGACTAACCACTTTGCAAAAAGTTTCATGTTACAGCATTTCTTTTTTTTTTCTTTTTTCCCTTCCAAAGGGCTGCATGTGCATACCGTCATTTCCAGATGCAAGTAGTGACTTAATATTATGACCAGTGGGTCATAAATATTTTACATTACGTCCATGAGCTTGCGAGTAAATGCAATACAAGTGTGAATTCATGAAAAGAATACAAAAGCCAACAATAAAATGCCACCTATAGCCAATGATAGCTGCTCATAATGTGCATGGATAATTTGTGGCACCACATCGGTAGATCACGAAGTCTGCAGGACTTTTGCAGGAGTCAGCGATCCCTCGGTATACCACAGTAATGACATTAAACTATGCTGGGTCGGGAACTCAGTGCGTGGTTTAGGAGGAGACAGTCTAATGCACAGAGTGGGCAGGCTGACATTAAATAGGATCCAATAAACTTGGAACTCACCACGTAATAGCCTCACCCGGCGGCTGAAAAGGCAATGACTCATCACTGTCTCTACAACTGCACTCCTCGTGCATGTGCTGCCAATTCCCTGAATCACACATTCTGAAATAAGCTTTAAAACTGTTTTATCAGGCAGAAGAGAGCAATGGCTTTTCGTCAAGTAATTTTTTTTCCTGCATCTTCTTAGAGTGCAGCTCTTAGGTGCCAGTTCCTGCGGCGAGCGTCTGCAGCGTCCCTCGTAACCGAGGACAGCGAACGATGAAAGAGCGAACGCAGAGCGTGGATGAAAGACTGCGATAGCAAAAAGAGTGCAAGGAGGTTGCAGCGGAACCATGAGGTGGAAAGCGGAGGAGGAGGGTATGGCCAAAGCGTGAGAAGAATAGCATAGTGCCACGCAAGACAGGGCGACGATGGCTATGAGAAGCGCGCGTCGTCGACCATACCGATGACGACACTGATACCATATATGGAAACAAAGCACTTCCTGAGCCGAGGTCTGTCTGCGGTGGCTGCTTTGAATCGTGCCCACGCGTCACCCACGCGCTGCCTCTTGCCATCTCCCGATTAGCGAGGCAGTTGCACCACACTTCACTTCATTTGCAACTTGCCGCACGACAGATTGTCTGCGCCAGCCAACATATCGCGAAATGAAAACATGTATACAGCTGCGCTCAAATTTCGCATAAGGAAGTATTGTAATTGTCTGTGAATTTTTTTGGAGCCATTTGTTTTCCATGCCACTTTGGAGAACCCATGATGAGACAGTAAATGTATGGCCACGGCAACAAAGCAAACAACAAGAAAAGGGTGGCAATGCACATAACTGGTGACATGCTTACCATGGCGATGATAGCCTTGATAGCATCTGCGGTGGCCTTGTCCCCACTGGGCTCCTCGACCAAGGTGCTCCCCAGGTACTTGGCGTAGAAGGTGATGCCCTCCACCACGGGCTGCTGGATGTTCACCCATTCCTCAGAAAGCTCTGCAGTGCATGCACATGCCAAGTCAGCAAAAGGGACGGCCCAGCTTGGCATGCATTCGTTCCACGAAACTGGTCTGATTGGAAACACATTAGACTGCAAAATGTGTCCAAGCTGCATGTCACTGTACTGATCAATAAAAATTCTCTATGATGATGTTTACACCAAGTATGCGATGGTGAACTTGATATTTATGAGAATTTGTATCTAAGAGTGCCAAACTATGCTTCAGCAAGACCACATGAAAGAATACGAGACCATACAAATGTAGCATTAAAACTACTACACGCTCATTTTTCACGAATAAGCGGCTATGTGATATTGCTTGCTCACAGGATTCCCTAAATGTTGAAGACATTTTCTAATCATGTTAAATACTTTTCTAACTACCGACTGCGACAATTAATCCTTTGCGGCACTCCAGGACTGTTTGCATCTAATTTTTCTTTTTAAGAGTGATGGATGCTTGTTGGGTTCTATTTTTCTTTTATTTTCATATTGACTGCTTTGAGACTGTTCTGTGTTTGATGACCATTTGTGCTCTCTTGCCAGAAAGCCCAATTTCAGAAAGCAACATCATCAACACAACTGGAGTATTTAAATAAAATGTTTAAGAGCTCTGTCACATATGTGTCCATCTCTTTGTGCAGTGTGCATCCTTCTCCCGCCAGAGGGTCTCTCCAACATGCTCCCTGGCCTTCCTGGCAGTGCCACCAGGCTTCTTGTACACACATTCTTACCATGCCCTCGGACACCAGAATCAAGCTAACGCTATTACTGCTTATATAGCAATTCTGCGTTCTGACTAAACTTGCATGCAATAATGGCCCATGGGCAAATAGGTTCTTGTAAGTATTATTTAATTAATTAAACAGTGATTCTGCACACTGCCGGACATCCAACTCAAATCTACATCCAAATTGGCATGGGCAAAACTAAGCAGTAGCTGCCCTATCTACACTACAGCCCTGTCTTGCTCTATTCTCCCCCTTGAATCTCCCACTACACCAAGGAGGGGCTTAAAACTGTATTCAATGTTCCGCTGTGAACACCAATGGCTGTATTCACCCCGTTCAATTTGCACGCCTGGTTCTCCCCTTGTTTTCAGAGGTGAGGCCCAGAACTGTAGTCCCCCTGAATGGCCCTGTTGCAAATTTGGTTATACAATGAAAGCTGTAAAGCTTTCAATCCAGGGAGTGTTCTACTGTAAAGATTTTTAAACAAAGGGTTTTCTACTAGCCGAGATAGGAGTAAATGAAATGCTGAGAGATAATAATGGCGCAAGGAGATGAACTACCCTCTCCCCAACAGAAGGGGCTCTCTCTCAGTGACTTTGTCCACAAGTGACATTGGAAAGTTTACAGGGCTCAGGATTTGAGAAACTGTTGAACATTCCTCGAGTATGGGCACACAGCCTGGAATTCTGATATCACACTACAGAATAATCTTCCAGGCAATACTGCGTCGATAAGTGATCCGGTTTAATTTTGCAAACTGTTGCAACATAATCACGTCAACATGATTTTCAATAATAACGCCTTCTCCGGTTTGTTTCTGCAGTGCATCCTCTATTTTTTCCATGCCAGTGCAATCGCCCGCTATGCAATGGGACCCGCTGGTTCGCGTTAGTTCAGCGAGTTGCTGCAATGCGACGCTACCCAGAGGGTACGACTGCCCGCGTCACGCGTGCGTCTGAGCCACTGAGCGTGCGCCGCTGCTGTTCTGGAGGAGATTTCACGCGTCTGTCAGGATTACTTCCTCCTACTTCCATCGTTAGGCACCACCCAGAGAGTACTCTCCCCCACGACAGTAAAGCAGGCGCGAGCGCTAGCCAACGGGAGAAAGTAGGAAAGGGTAATCGGAGCGGTGGACCGTTGGATCGGCCGCATCTGGCTGGCATTGAAAAAATTGAGGAGGCGCTGGTTTCTGGCTTGCATACATTGTTCTTTTTCCGTCCAATGTATTTGTTTCCTTGCTTTGCGTGAACAATTTTGCACTTGCGTTCCTATTTCTTGTTTGTTCCTTTATATACTTTCATTGCCATTTTATTGTAACCGCCCCTACTCAATGCTCCTCAAGGGCCCTTACGGCAATATGAATAAATTAATAAATTACTTGTACTTCTTGGAAAAAAGTAGCACAACTTTGCACGGACAAAGAAAAAATAGACATGATCTGGTACTGACTCGCAACGAAACTTTTATCAAAGACATGAATATACCAGATCATTTGTGTCTTGCAGAATTTTTAAAAATTGCCTATGGCAGATAGTAGAAGTCTAGTCCTTAGCCGAATTACTTGAAACAGCGGACATTACTAGCACGTGAAATCAAAACACATATTCAACTAATTAACAAACATTCACTTATTAACTTCTTAATTAACTACTTCTGGCAAATATTGCAATTCACAAATTGTAGCCTGTGGCATTTCAAGGCATAACCATTTGGAACGACTTTTAAGGTTTAGAGTTTCGAAATATGCGCCGTTAAACTTGCGGTACAAATGCACTATTGTTCCACACACTTCTTTAAGGAACTGCCATTTCATTCATTGAAGCAGAAAAGTAACTCAAGCGCCCAAGTATTTCATCGCACACTTTGGGAATGAACATCTTGACACTTGGTGTCATCCTCACAATTCGTTCCAAGTGGATATACTTTGCCGAGCTCACCAGCTACAATTCGTAAATTTCAATATGTGCCATAAAGTAATTAAGAAGTTAATTAGTGATTATCATCAGTTGGTTGGTGTGTTTTGATTTCTTGTCCAAATAATGTTGAATATTCCACTTAAAGGACTAGCACTACGTTATCTGCCACAGGTGATTTTTTAAAATTCCATAAAACTTTACAGTCTGCAGTACTTATACATAACTTTTCCATTCGAAAAAAATTAATCACATCGCTATTTGGCGACCAGCCCAGAGTCACCTTCATTTTTATGCCCCTCAAAATCCATCTCCACCAGATACAGGCCTTTTGTGATGTAACTGCAAACGCTGTCACATCGTAGCAACGTATCAAAGCAAAAGCCTCGCAACCCCCTCTTAGCATTATTAAAAGAAGATACTATGCTGTCCATGCCAGGTTGGTCACCTGACCAAGGAAGTTGTTCCCGCTGCATTTTTATTCATTTTGTGCTTTATACTTTCTTCTAAATCAGTTACCCTATAAAGTCTGCTTTCAGGGTACAATGAAATTAAACTAAAGCAAATAAACACATACAGGCTGTTTCTTCAGATTGCAATGACAAGGTTTGTGAAGAACAATGTATCTTGCACATTCCAGATTTAAAGAAAAACCAAGCTTTCAACTGACTGTCCTTAAAAAAATCTCCGAAAGAATTCCGACAAGCAGCTTCAACATGCAGCACAAATAACAGGAAAAAGGAAACTAACATCTATCGCCTCTGCAAGTATTGGCACACATACCGACCCCCCCCCCCCCCCCTTCATGCGGAAGTGGAATGCATAGCTGTGCTCACAAGGCACACTGACATGTCCCCTGACATAAGCAGGGCAGCCAGAATGTCGAGCAAACTTTTCAGGCTGCCACTATGGAGAACTGCGCTAGCCAACAGCAGACAGCAGCTGTCACATTGAGGCTGCTGGCAACTGACGACATTGTGCACTACACTACGCACTATGACAGGTGCGCTTAGCACAAAGGATCATGAATACGGCCGAATGCATGTGCCTTGATTATCGGTACCTGTTGCTTCCTGTTCACATTCTTTTGTGAAGAAGTTTGCTCACTGCAAAGTCGAGCCCACTAATATCGAAGCACTCTAGCAGCCACATTCTGCTGGGGACAGAACAGACACTTGTGTGCAATGGTTTGGCAGGATGTTCAATTAAACCGGAGCCCTCCACTACCACGACTCCCATACAACATGTGTTGCTTTGAATCCTAAAACTCCATTGATCGACCTGTCTGTACTTGCTGCAACATGGCTACAAAGAACTAGATTTTTACAGGTGCTTTCAGCATGGTAGATGCACGATTGGGCGACAACGCAAGAATACATGCTACACTGTCAAACACAGCACGAATACTCCTACACAGCTTTTCGACAGACCAAATTGATCTTGAAGTGGATGAAAAAATAAATGCCATGTATGTGTTGCCACTGAAACAAGTTTTAGCATCTTCTAAATGTAGCTGCATTAAACGGTGAGACGTATACACACTCGCAGTGCAAATTTATATACATTCACTTGAAAGACAGGAAGCTTCCACAGGAGGTATTGAATTAATCATGGCCACAAACGGGTCACCCTTGGCAGTAAGACCCCCTTAGCAGCAGCAGCAGCAGCAGCAGCAGCAGCTCAAGCCCCTCTGCCCAGTGCCTCCACGTACGTCCCATCAGACCAATGCGGTCACACATGATATGTATGGCACGCAACCAGCAGAACGCACACAGGTCCCGCTGCCAACTTCCCCGGCGCTCATATTTCCGCCGTTCTTTTTCATCTTATTTTCTTTCGGCAACTCGCAGCGCGTTGCGCAGCCGTCCTTCGTAGACACCGCGCGCGCGTGGTGCGTCCTAGAAGCGCGCGGCGCGTCCACCACTAAACTCTTTCTCGCGCACGGCCCGTACATTGAGGAACCCGCTTGCGGCTGTGCAACCAGCCAACCAACCTCCGCGGCGTTGCGTCACTGTGTATGTACTACAGCCAGTTGCTCGCCGGACTCCCGCCGAGGCGAAGTTTAGTTTCTTTTCCCTTCCCCTTCGTCCCCCGCGTGGTCCCCTGAGCTAACGGTGACCTCGGCCCGTTGGAGGCGACGCGCGCGCCTCGTAGACGAAGCGACAATGCGACACGGACAAGATACAAAACAGCTTTCCAAAGGCTTTTGACGGCGGGGCGCCTGTGACAAGCGTCCCAGCGGGCGCAACGGCGGCTACTAGTGCGCGTGTTGACGCCGACTATTTTTTCCTGTTCTTTTTTTTTTTTTATGTCTCATCCTTTTTTAAATCTCCGAAGAGCGCAAATACTCAAGGAGGCTCGATTGTCGCATGTCGTTAACGCACGGCAGATCGACCAGATCCCCGATGCCTCCTAACAAAACCGACCAGCAGGTGGTAGATGCCATGGAGATCCTCCATGGTAGATGCAAACGGCGCGCATGACGCAACTCGCATGCGCATGTTACATTCTGTCACGCCCTGTGAAGGAATGCGAGACGAGCGCAACCGCCCCGCCAAAGCGCTATTCTAGGCAGCAGAACTGCAATTGCAAAAGACAATAGCGCGTATTTGCATACATGCTGCTCGTATGCACGACACGCGCGACGCGCCTCGTAAAAACGCAGGTCCGTAAGCGCAACCGAAGATTAGTCACGCGCTGCAGGAGCGTCGGTCGCTGCACCTGCGACGCGCGGTTGGATGCAGTTTAGCGCACATTTAAAATTCCCCACAAAAAAGCTCAAGGCGATTGCTTTTCTTTGTTCTTTCTTTTAAGTTTTCACGATGCAATGATTGTCGACTGATCGCTAGTGCTATCAAAGCAAGCTGTTTAGCACAAATGACAAAACAGGCGCGGCGGTCCCGCCCATTCAATCGTATTAAAGCGGTCGCGCAGGTTTCAACGGAAGGAAACATGCCGCGTGACGTATTTTTGTTGAAAAAGAACGTCGCCGGTTTTCAGGCTCGTGCAAAGGAAAGGAAGTGTGCATAGGAAGCACGCGGTTTTTGGAGACGGCTGCAGTGCGCAAACAAGGACAGACTCACTTTTATGCCGAAGACGGCCCAACAGTCCCATGGGCGAAGACCACACAGATTTCCAGATCGATGTCATGTTGCCGTCGCCGTAAAGATGCACGGCGCTTGAAGACGATAAGCGGATACCGAGTTCCTCCTGTGCACACTATAAACAAATGTCAACGGAGGCCGACGACGATACGCCTGGCCCCGAGCCAGATTTGTTTGTTTTCGCTAGAGGTAGTGCGGGTTTTTCACTCGACGCGGTCAGTTCCTGTCCGTAGGCGCCGCTTAGTCGGTGCGCTACAACCACAGCGTACGGCGGGAAAAATAACGCGGCGGTTCGCGGAAAATTTGACGGTGCGGCCAACACTGCCTCTCGACGTCGTCTTGTTGTAAGCTGCGGCTACTGCTGCCCACAGCGAGCGGTAAACTTTACGCCAGTCATGTAATAAAATGAGAGGAGAAGCGGCGGAAAACCAAAAAGCAGGAAAAAACGCCGCGTTTCTGTAGCTGTTCGCGTCGCGCACAGCCAGCCTCAGTTTCGAAGGGCAAAAGCGAATTCCTTCGAGGTTCGCTCGTGTGCTTCGGTGAACTCATCGCGATGAGCTCAAACCGAGCGGCAAGTTCGACAAAATAGCCGATCGTCCGCTACACTTTGTCCTTGGGACTTTAGAACTAGCAGTTGCTACGTGAGCTGACTGTCGTCGCATCGGTGCTATCTCCATCGCTATCAGCAGCAGTCGGCCGACGGAGGAAATAGAAAGGAGGCTGCGGTACTCCCTCGTCTGAGCCAAGCTTGTCGAAGGGCGGGAATTTTTTATTTTTTTCACGCAATCTGGGGCGACGCGGCTGTCGGGGTGAGTCCAAACAAAGGTGTTCGCATATAGAATGTGTTCGAGACGACTGACGTAGCCCGCGCCGCCCGCACGCGATGTGTTTCGGGTGAAGCGATCTTGGAGTGCAATCTCGGCCCCCCGAGTTTGTGCGTGAAAAGCGTTAATCATGTGTAAAAAGCAGCTTCATTACTCCCGCTATCGATAACATGCTTTTGCTACTGTTTCGCTCGATCGTCGCACCCTTTATTTCACCGGCGTAGTTGGTCGGTTTCGTTATCTGACTGCTTCACGCGTAACGGCGGACGGTGTCCAACATGGGCAGAGGCCCGCAGTAGATGTGGAAATAGTGGTAAAGTAGGCGTGAAACTGATCTGTGTGACTATTTCTGCCCTCATTAAAGTCGACCTTCATTGAAATGTTTGATTGCGGTCTAGATATGACAACTGAATAATAGCTGTCACACGGGCACATTTGAACGTGCGTCGATGAAGATCGAACGCAATGCTGATCGAGTACTGCTGGACAGTGCACTTGACATTAAACTTGCTATGGTTTATTTGTGCGCCAAATGCGGTTGTAACGCCCCAGTGCAGATTGGTGGATGATAGAAAGGGCACGTTTAACACTGCTGTCTGTGTCTGATCAAAGTAAAACGTGCATAAAATAATAATAAAAAAACAGTGCTCCGTCTGCATTGACGTTTGCCATTGAGACCCTGGAATTGTTCAGAGGGAACATCGCAAGCTCGGCTCCTTGATGCAAAATAAGTTGGAAGTGTGTACTTTTGTTGTTTTTCCCCTCCAAGTGGAACCACACTTTATCTTATGCATTTTCCTAATGCGAAGCCGTGAATAAATGATTTTGTACGGGCAGAACAGTTAGACACAAGCCATGTACAATACATAGCTAACTTGCAGTTTGTTGTGCCATAATTTAAGCACCAGCAGGCTAATGGACCAGAAGATACAATGTGCACAAAGTGGAGTATTCGTGCATAACGGTTATTAAGTTCTTTAGCGCCATGGACCAGCTCTGCCGGGACCTGCCTCGATCAGTTCAATCTGGTTATACATCCATGCTGTAGATGACCGCCCGAGCATAAGGAATGATACAAAATAACATTGCGAAGACAGAGAGTGACTATAATGTGCTTTTGTCCCAGCCTTCTTTTCAGTTCTCATGCAAGGGCTGAACAGTTACAAAAAGCATCGAAAACCGTGTGTGTAGAATGGCGCTCATGGTTGTCTGGTTGTTTTCCTTTTATTTTTTTGTTCTCACCAGTTCCCACATGTACAAATTGTTCCTCACTTTAAAGTTAGGATAAAAGAATGGAAAACAATAGCATGAGAACCATCTCTGTTAGGAAGTCATATTTTTCTCAACGCATGAAGTAACAAGTTGCTGCACACATGCATAATCATTGCTAATTGTCGCGCTTGCAATGCAATATTTTGTTGAAAAGGGTTTATTTGCAAAGTCAAGAAGCCGTTTAAAGCCAGAAGGATGGAGCTTAGGCAAATCCATGTACTTCCTATAATTCTATGGAGGAAGGAAACCCAGAAGAGGCCCCAACCAGCACGGACGTATTGGAGAAGGTGTGGCGGAAGTCACGTGCTGTTTTTCGCAAAGGAGCACTGGGACGGGTAGCCCAAATGTCTCCTGAAGCGCTCCGGAAGCTTTCGCTGCTGCTCTCAATCTCTGAAAAGTGAGAAGAGATTTTTCCACCGGCGTCTTTCTCGCAGCACCTTTTGTTCGCGAGAAATGTGTAAGCTTGAAAGTTGCGCTTTAGGTCTGTGAGTGTGAGTGTCAGCCAGCAACAGGTGCACTCAAGCAATCACGGCACGGGTCTTCGTCGTCGTCTTCAACGTGCCATGTAAAAACACAGGAGCGTGTCTGCTTCACTAAAACTGCTACGGAAGTTTCGTAGGCTTTGTTTTGATGCGGGTGTCGGCAGCACACTTCCAGCAGCTCGTAACAATGCAATTGTTAACACAATTCAAAGTTCGCGCCCATCTGGTCCGGCAAGCTGCAGGGCTTGCCGGAGCAGATGGAGATTGGAGGCGCAAAGGAAGATGGCACACCAACATGGCTGCACTTCGGCTTCAAAAACTTGACGACACGGCCTCTCCTGTTTTGTTTCTTTCCTCCATGCGTAATTCCCATGCTAGTTGAACAGCCATATTTGCATCTCCCGTGGACACTAGCGCCGGGGTTTCCTCTAGTGATTTTTGTGGGAAGCTCCACACCCTCTACAATGGCTCAGTGACTATGGCATTCTGCTGATGAGCACAAGGTCACGAGTTTGTTGCTTACTGATGGGGGTAAAAGACACTCACGTAGACCAAACAAACCATTTAATGAAGTGTGACAAGCAACAGCAGCATCAATTTATTTTTTAATGTGTGGGTGTGCATGCATGGTTCAATAATGTTGCACCATGTAGACCCATGTCATCAATCATTTCCACCATTATGCTGCCACACCACCTCTTACTTGCGCTGTGCTACAGTGAAGGCTGCCGTACATATCCGGAGTGTGCTTGCTCCAGCTCTGGGGGAAATTGGGCAAGGTTTTGGAATAACTGGTAATTCAGCATACACATGTTCCTCATAAAAAAAAAAAGATTTGACTGTACTTCTAATTTGTTCTGAGACAGTCAAGTAATGTACTCAAACAAGTTATTAAACAGCATCTACTTTCATGTTGGTGGGAAATTTGCGTTTAAGCAAGCTAGTAGTCTGGGCAGAAAAGTATGTGGCACTCCTATGTGCACAATGTTCAGTAGGCTCTTGGCATCGACAGAACTTGCATGTGTTCAAGAGGTCTGCCTTCATTAGGCTTTGCTAGTTTTGGTTTAGAGGAAGCACTGGCGACATGTCAACACAGATAATCGCTCCTACTGCTTGGCTCGGTGACCGAATTAGCATGAGGTCGGGCTGATGGAGTTCGAACTACCGAACAGCGTGCTGCAAGGTGCCCGAAATTTTGCTTCTTATTTCGGCCATCTGTGGGGTCAGTGGCTGTGCTGCAAAGCTGTCGACACTGCACATGCTATGCATTAAACATGTATCAAATGTTTGCTTGCTTAAGTCTTCGCCACCGTTTTTTAAGGATGGCTGTCTGCATAGAAAAATGACATTGCAAAAAAAAGTTTCTTTTCTGAAAAAAAAAAAATACTTTAAAGCTTGTGTCTGTAGTTTTGTTTACTGAGAGTTGTTAAAATTTGGTTCCGAGTTTTCTTGCATTATTTAAATACAAAACCAACCAATTGAGAGGGTGTTGTGTAGAGAATGTTACTGAGATTCTACTGTATTCATTTAAGCAAATATCTTTCTTCCTCTTTCGCACAACCAAGTTGCGGGGCGCATTCGTCACCAAAGGCCAACTAGCTGTTTGAGACGGACATGCTGTCTTGAGAAGGGCAGCCCTCCTCCTCTTCTCCTGCCGCACTCTCTCTTTGCGATGGTTGCAGAAGAGGGTTCCGTTGGGAGAGGAGGATGGCGGTTGCCTTCCATGCCGGCACCTGCGCCACTGGAGAGAACACATGTATGCCCAATTCGCTTATATGTGATGCCACCTATGCTACCACTAAGGATGTGCTGGTTAACGGCTCTGTTCTCTACACTATCACTCAATGGAACAACAAGTGCTACCTAAATATTTTCACTGCAGCAAATATACACCGTCAAGTGTGTCATTTCTTAATAAAGCGAACAGTTTTCTAGAAGCGTTTGGCTATTTGCTTACATTGGCTATCATTGTCTATGCTTTCTGCACAATTTTTGTTTATATTCAATTTTCCAGCCTAAGATCTCGATCAGCGGACAACGGGTTCTGGGACGATGGCTCAATCTTCGTCATTGGTGACCGCGTCGTGGCAGTACTATGTGCCTTTGCTGCTCGCTTCTCCCCTGGCACTGCTTGTGGTGCTAAAGCTGTGGCGCCGTTACCGAGCTCGGAACGCGTGCCTGCGGCACCAGCACTTTGTCATCACTGGTGGTTCCAGTGGAATAGGCCGTGCGCTGGCGCGGGCTGTGGTTCGGCGAGGTGCCAACGTGACGCTGGTTAGTCACTGTCTTCCTACTTTCCCGAGGGCGCACTGAAGGCATGCAAGTGTGTGGGTAGTGCTGCTCAGAGATGGCTTGGCGACATCCGTGCTTAACGCCTTCAGCGTTAGTGGGGGCACTGCTGCACCGAATCTGGTGCCGTCGCAATTTAATGATGACTGTCATGACGATACCATCCTCTCTCACTTGCTTCATTATTTATTATCATTGCAATTATTAGTCATTATTTAGGATAATAGCACGCAGGAAAGGTTCAAAGTGACAAATATTCAGTAAAAGTAATTAGGTTGTTCAAATGAATGGGTGTGTCCTGTCCTTCAGTTTGCTCTACATGATCACCCCCTTCCCCGCTTGATCGGTCTCCGTAATTGTCAGGTCTGGAAGCTGGTGGGTATGAATTAGTGGGCTGTTTCTCCTTCAACTGTAATTGCAGGCTTATGCTTTGTGTTAAGTCTGGGTCCATGCCTTAAAAGGGCCCTGATTATTTAACTAATCATAGAACTGCCTCACCATTAAAGGATGTCTCGAAAATGCGGTCACAGAGATCTATCACTCCAGTTACTGGCCTTTGGTGTGCAACATCTGCAGAAAATATTAAAACTATGACATATGAAGTTAACATTAAGTCAAGTCATGTATTTTTTGTATACCTTGAGCGGCCCAGTATGTAAAACTGCACTATGTTTTGGTCGTGAATACGGGCGGTGGGCTGTGCAAGCTGTGAATTGAGTGCAATCATGCAAGTGTACAAATGTATTTGTCGCGCCTCTCGTCAGTCTGCGGTTAAAACTTAATAGGCTCACGTCTGCTGCGTCTTCTGTGTGACACTTGCTTCACACGTTGTGACTGTAATGTACGAAGTCAACCTCGTTTCAAATTACGTAGCACAGTCCGATTTCTTGCTGTCATGTATAACATGCACTATATCTTTTTTCCAGTCGCAAATGCAGATACTGGTGTGAAAAGTTGGTCTAGCCTCTACAGTGTTGCCTGACATGCGAGACGGAGTATGGTACTCGTGTAGTATTGTCTTAGAACGTGCAAGATTGTTCGTGTCTGTATTATTGATTCTAGGCGGCTCGTAACTGGCAAGGGGGCTCTGTGTAGATTGCACGGAACGCGGACCGGCTGGAGGAAGCAAAGATCGAGCTGCTTGAGGAGGCGAGCTCGCCCGAACAGGCGGTGCACACGCTCTCGGCTGACCTGGCGACGAGCAAGGCCGGGGAAGCAGTGCTCACCCGTGGCATTGAGGAGGCTGAGCAGGTGTGCGGGCCAGTTGACTACCTGGTGAACTGTGCGGGCTCTGCGGTCAGCCTGCGGTTCGACGAGACACCGCTAGCAGAGTTCCAGCGCATGATGGAGGCGAGTGCAGTTCCCGTCTTGTTTCAGTTTTCAGAGGAGCTCAGCTGCGTACACATAACTTTAGTACTTTATAGACCCCCGTTTAGGGGGTATTACATGAGGTTTGGGCTAATAAATGCAACTAAGAACAGTCTTCAGGTGGAACAGTGTGTTGAGACATTTTCTGCAAAAGTTGATGGACACGTGACGGCTGCATTGTCACAGGGAAGGCCATTCCAGTCCACTGTTGTACGCAGGAAAAATGACGCCACGAAAGTGGTAGTGCGAGCACGTGAGCGTGCAATTTGATACGGATGGGAGGTGCGGAGGGATGTGCGCGTCGGTGGGATGATGTAGGGTGCACGATTGAGGGAGCTGTGGAAAAACTTGTGAAGCAAAAAACAGAGGCTTGTGATGCAGCGGCGCACAGAAAAATTTAGAAGACCAGTTTCATGTTTGAGGGATGATATGCTGATGTCATATGAGTATGAAGAATGGATGAACCTAGTGGCACGATTTTGCACGGATTCTAATTCGTTGATTAAGTACGCCTGGTGCGGACCATATAGAAATGTTCTGAAAGGGAAAATTGTCATCCACTCGAGAGTGTGGCATGAGGCTGGAAAGAAAACTCATACAAGTTTCTCAGCTTCAGCTGTTGTAGGAAAATTCCAAATTTCTTTTACCTGCAAAGCCTTATCTCTGAGAAACTCGTAAGAGTGTTTTTGTAGTTTCAGGCTCCTCGTGGGTGGATGACAATTTTTCATTTCACAAAACTTCCTCCAGTTTGCAGGTTTCCGCAGAACTGATTTGTCACGGACATGTTCTGCACGTAATAATGTCCCCCATATGGTACTGTGTGTATTGAGCTGTTCTGTTGACTGCCTCGGCACCGACCTCCATTTTGCGATTTCCAGCGTAGATCACTTTGGCGTGGTTCAAATAAAGCTTGTGGCACGCTTGTGGCTTACCACTAGTGGCTGAAGCTCTCTTCCAATTCAAGTGAACAGCTATGTCGCTCCTCAACTGGTGTCTCTGTAATGCTCCTCAGTGATTCCTGCATTGAGGACCTGCCTAAAGGGGCCCTGCAAGAGCTTTTGAATGAAGCAGATCAACTTGTTTTGTTACTAAACAGTAGTTAAGCAAAACAGTTATGAATGTGTGAATCAAATGTTGTTATTGCATGCACACCTGAGAATCCAGAAGCTGACTCATTAGGGCTGCCTACCCTTCTATTTAAAAATACATGCTGCCACTTTCTTTTTCTTTTTCCCCCTTCTTAGGTTAGCTTGGACACACTGGCTACTGGGCTCATTTCTTTAGGCGCCATGACTAAGTAGCTGCCTCCAGTGGAATCAAAAGTTGAGAAATATCTCCACTAATGAGGTTGAGGGGGAGGGAGGTGGCACCATCTGGTTGTGGAGAACGATGGCATTGGACCACTGTGGCCTACAAGACCAGGCAGTGCGATGGAAAGTCAAGGCAAGAAATTTTGGGCTTGGGCCGATACATAAACTAAACACGATGGCGAGTGGATCACGGTGGAGTGATGCCCACTCCACATGAGCACAGCGTGGCACAAATTTGAGAGCATTTCTAACAGCAGAAGGGAAGGAAGGCTGCGGAGATGTGGCACTGGCAGCATTTGATTGCAAATAACTTCGTGCAAAGCACGTTTAAGAACTTGGCTTTGGAGAACACTTGTGAGGCGGACCGTTTAACAGCGAACACTTTCCACTCCTTTCATAAAAGCTGTTGCAGAGCTCCTTTAAAAAAACTTGTATCCGTCGCGCTGCCTTTTGAGTAGAGCTGAGAATGCCTGGTCAGAGGATTTCACTTCACCTAATCGCTGATTAAGCAGTGGCACCACTGCTTTCCACTTTGTAGAGCGACATGTCTGCTGGACGATTGTTGAGGTGTAAAGAGGGTAGTCGTGTTTAGGAAACCTCTGTTGATGTTTGTACTATTTGTAGAGCAGCTGGAAGTATGAAATAGAAAGTGCAGTGGAATAGCTAATGAGTGGCATGCAAGGAAACAGCTGCTAATGTGCTCCAGAGAAACTATGGCAGAATGTGTAAAGTTCCAGGATGAAGCATTTCGTCTAACAAGTGCTGCACGCGAAGGTTCCAAGTTCTTGCAGCACTTAGTGATGAACAATAGCAAAAACGATGTGGTGACAATGCGGTAGTTCAGAATGGTGTCAAGCAGTGTCATTGTTTCAGTGTTTTATCAATCTTTACCAGTACCAATGTTTTATTGTACATTTACACATAAAAATCAGCCATGCTAGAAGCAGACAAGTGCCTGCCTATGCTAAGTAGGCAAAAAGCGAGACTATGAAATATAGTTGCAAGCATCACACTACAATGCTGTGTTTCACTGTGTTGAGCACCCTGCTGCTTGCCTTGCAGGTCAACTACCTGAGTGCGGTGCACGCAACCCGGGTGGTGCTGTCGGGCATGAAGCAGCGAGGCTCGGGCAGCATCAGTTTTGTGTCATCCGTCGCAGGCCTGATGGGCCTGTATGGTTACACGGCTTACAGCCCGGCCAAGTTTGCCCTCGTGGGACTGGCACAGTCACTCCGTATGGAGGTATGAGCCTCAACTGTGAACCACATTGAGACCTCATATGTCTTTCAATATCTCTTTCTTGTTACTCGTCATTCACTTCGCCTGTACCATAGAGTTTCTCACTATAACACCTAGAGGGTAAACTGGCGGCACCGTCTATGCGAGTTTCTTAAAGGGCACCGTGCCCTCGTGGGAATGACGGGATATGTGTCTGCGAGGCTTGTGTTGGCTGGTGTTGAACGAGGCTTCGTCTAAAACGTGGATATGGCTACACAAATAATGCGTTCTTAAAGTAGAATCTACATAAAAGGCTTTCATTCACCCATATTACATTTCTCAATAAAGTTTACTCACCTACAATGCCGAATCAAGCAAAGAAAAGCAAGAACAGACGACAAGTTGTTCCAAAACGAGCGATAATCTTGTCGTCTGCCCTCCAACTTTAGCAGCCAGCTGATACTTTTTACGTTTCATATAATTGTGCATCCAATAGTAAGTCCTCAAAATTAAACAAAACATGTTTTTGTGTAATAATAAAGCTAAAGCAGTTTTTTACGTGCTGTTTTAGCAGGAAATGAATCTTTGTGACAGACGGAACGGTGCTAGCCAGGCGCGTCTTCGAGGCGTTCTGGCTCTCTAAGAACGATGCCAATCTGAAGTCACAACATACCGGCATTCCCATAGATACCAAAGCGTAGCAGCGCCAGTTTTCCCTCTAGGTAATATAGGGAGAAACTCTATGGCCTGTACACCAAAGCCAGAGCTCACATTCCACCGTTCTCAGCTGTTTTCATGCTTGCTTTACTTGTGGCTTTTTAGTGCAGAGTATTCCTTGCCTCCTGCCAGACACCATGCTAGCATAGGTAGGGTCCTATCTCATCTGTTTTGGATCCTATTTAATTAAATATATTTATATATAAAAAGTCGCAGTTTCACCCGAAAGGCGAAGCCTTGATAGTGATAGCAAACTGCACGAATTAAGGTTCATAGTCTTATCGGCCGTATGAATTGCAGTAAACATTCACTTACTGATTAAATGAACAAGCATGGTCGAGCATGAATAGATCTCAGTCAGTGACTGCGAACACTCACATTATCCCAGCCTGGAGGAGCGCCAGTTTTGGGCTGCCTCTCACTTCAACACATCTCTAAAGCTTGAGATTATGCAACCTTCAACACTAGGCATGCGGGAAGGCAGCGCACGTAAATCAAGCAGCCATCTCAGCCCACCGAATCTTTGCACCCGCCACAGATTACCACCAAGATAGGGTGTGTGGCTTGTGTATGCGCTCATACCCAAGCTGGAGAACAAGCTTCTCCTGCATTCATACTCATGAATGCAGGAGAAGCTCCTCCCACAAAAGTGTGTTGTGCATGCTGCTCTCTGTGGCCCTGTGCTTCCAGAAAGTAGTTTCCTTGTTGGTCACACAGGCAAGAAGAGCAGGCGACGCAGTGGTTCAGCAACATGGGACATGTTGTGGCCATGTACAATATCTCCAGGGAGAGATTATGAAGGCGATATCGGGCCTCACCTAGTGTAAGGACTTCCTTGCACACAGCTTTGGAGGTGCGTGACAAAAGCTAAAACGTGTCCTCTGGTAGATGAGTGCGTCGTTTGTACCTCGCAAACACTGTTGCCACCCTTTCAGCTCCTGAGCAAGGTGAAAGGTGGAGACGTGTGCCTAGGAGAAGGGAGCAGAGCTAGTATCGGACAAGACAATTTGCTGGTTCATCTCTTTAGGAACATTTGCCGCTGCGCTCTTGACCTGCCACTCAGATGACCTTGATGGTTCTGCACATTCACATATACTCTGTCTCACCAGTTACGTGTAGTGCTACAAAGACCAGGGGCGGTATTCTGTAAGAGTCTACCTAGTGGACTGTCCATTTCGACTGTCGCTGATTGGCTGCTGCTTGACGTGCAGGAAGGAGACTGGCTGGCACCTTGCTGCACATCAAGCAGCAGCCAATCAGCGACAGTCGAAATGGACAGTCCACTAGGTAGACTCTTACAGAATACCGCCCCAGGGCTCATAACAGCCGGTCAGCAGTGAGAGTTAGTCGCATGCTTTATGGAAGGGAGGAGGGTTCGTCCATAATACTGTACTTATCCTTCCATGAAGCTTCCATTCATTCAGTGTCGCACAAAGGGTGATCAGAGGTGCACAATGGAGAAGCCCACCTAGTGGAAATTTTTTCTGGTTGGTTGAGGTCACCCTGTAGCTTTCACTGCACTGCATGGAGTTGATGAGGTGGAGTACAGTTCTGGATTTCTTGATGATCATGAACAGTTGGGGAATAGTGCCGTGGCTTCGTGAAGCATTAGAGCTTGATGAAGCACCTTGCCTTGAGTGAGTACACCAACCCTCTTAGGTTGGCGTACTCACTCAAGTGCGCACCGACTCACTCATATGCGCTCCACTCTCATTTCACATTAGTGAGTGACGAGCAGTGTGAGCTATCATTGGAACGGGAGTGAGTGCCAGTGAGATTTGAGTGGATGTGCTTATGAAAAGGAGTGAGTGCCAGTTGACGTGAGTGGACGTGAATGTATCTTGAGCGGACGTGAGTGTGAATATGAGCGACTGTCGACGAGTTTGAGTGGACACGAGTATGAGGGTGAGTGGGTAAGTGTAAATAGAAGTGACTATGAACGCGAGTGAGTGGAGGCAAGTAGGAATGCGAGTCAGTATCGACAGGTGTGAATGAGTGCATAGCCTGCAAAAATATTGGTGAGCGAGTTTAAGTGATTATTAGCCTATCCTGCTTATCTATGGCTACTCTAAAAAGAGTGAAAAAATGTAGGATATGACTAAACACATACCTGCCAACTGTTCCGAATTTTCCGTAAAGTGTACGAATTTGGACCTGTCTTACGATTTTACGAATGTTAACTCAATTTTTATGGAAAAGTGGTTATACAGTGGAATCTCGATGATACGATCACGGCTAATACGAATTCCCGGATGATACAAAATTTTCTGTGGTCCCAGCCGAGCCCCATTACTTTGCAACATGCTAGAGAACGGTTGTTACGAATCAATTTTCGACTCGCGGCGGTTGATACGAATAAACGCCGCCCCACCGACGGCCGCAAAAGAGAACAGCGCGCAGTCACGTGCTTTCTCCCTTTCTCTTTTGGTGCGGAGGCGCGGATGTGGCGTGGACAGCGCGGAGGCCACGTCTGAGCGCGAAGAGTTTGAAGTGGTGGCGCTTTTGTTCCTTTTGTGCTTTTCCCTACACAGGCGTGGGGAACCGCGGCCGCCGCAGCGAGCGAAGATTCGTGCCTTCCCCCCGCCCTCCCGCGCTGCCTTCCCGCTTTGCTCCTTTCGCGTGGGAGATTGCGTTGCCAGTTACCCTTGCACCCGGTTGCAAGATACGCATTTGGAGCTGCAGTACAGCGTCGCCCCCCCTCCCTTCCTTCCATACCCCAACGGCCTTTCGCGCAACGGAAGTCGCGTTTGCTCTCAGCTGTGCGTTCGCTCTTCGTGAAGGCGCGCTTTCACTCCCACATACAGCGCGCGGCACCAATTTTATCGCCCTTGGACTCATGCTCCACGTCTCATGCTCCTCCTCCGCATCGCCCTCGTTGATCTCCTCTCCCATCGGTGGGCGCACCTTTTTGAGAAGCGTGCTCGCTACCGCCCTTGTTGGCGAGATTTTCGCGCATTATAACCTGTATTTCGTCTCATGCAGCTGCACTGTAAGCGGTATGCATATACATGGAGTTCTATGGGAGGGTAAACGGGAATCAGAAAAGGCCGCGTTGTAGCCAGTTCTGCACTACAAATGGTTACGTTATAAGTGGTCTATACTCTAAATGCTTTTTACTTGAATGTGTCTGAACGAATTCACCTCTGACTCTTTAATTTAGCCAGTTTTAATTGTGTGTCGATGATACGAATTTCGGCTAATACGAATATTTTTTGTGACCCCGTGAGATTCGTATCATCGAGATTCCACTGCATTCGCGAAATATTTCTTTAGAATTCCTAATAAAGTCACACAGTTGCTGGTGAGCGGGGGCGCCACTTACATAGGGGCGCATAAAGATATGGGTGTGCGCTGTAACCTTTATTGTCGGCAGAGTAAGGGCATTTTTCACTCTGTGACATTGCCTTCGTCATCGGGTCGTTGGACGACCTGACAACGGCCGGAAGTCACTGGTTGTCCTTACTCTCAACATAGAGACCCACCTGTGCGTAAGTGGCGCCCCCAGAGACGAGGGCGATTTCGGGTCGATGTGGCAGGCACAGTTTCTGTATTGGAGGCTGTGGCTTGTCTCGTCTGTCACCTTCGCTAGGCTTTTTTCGTAAGTATGACCTGTTTTGTGGACCTCGCTTTGTTTCTTTTGTGTGACGTGCTGCGGCATCGGGCGCACTGCGACTCTGGCATTCCAATGTTTCAAAGCCATAGCGGCTGCGAAGTGTGATGGCGTGCTCAAAGCCTCGTCAGTACTAGACTCTATCATTACTTCCAAGTGCGTTTGAAGTCGTACTCGTCGGCAGAATCCCCCCCCCCCGGTCACGAGTTTACGAATTTGAAAGTCTTGAGGTTGGCAGGTATGTAAACAGGATGTGAAGAGTATTACAAAAACTTATATTTTTCATATTGAAGAAGAAAAGTAGAAAGAAAGATATCCGCCAGTGGTGTGTCCACAGATCTGTGCAAGCTATCATTGTGGCTGCCTTGCAGGTTAGGTGAAACTGAAAATTTTTTCCTAGAGTGCATTGCGGTGCACTACTTTTAAAAAATTGTCTAAGCACTAGGACTGCAAGCTAGGTGAATTGAGATGCCATAATTAGACAAGACAAACACATAGGAAAGAACTGCTGTAGACAGGGGTGGTAGACAAAGAATGTGTTTGGCTCTCGCCTTTTATGCATCCCCTTATTTTTCACTGCTTGCTTTCTGTAATGGTGGAACCACTGATAGTTATGCTGTTAGCTTTCAGAATATAAGATGCTTTAATTGCTTTTGCAATATAACTCGTATTAATTTGTGCATTTTTTAAATTTCCCGGTACAGGTGAAGCATCGTGGCATCCACGTGATGGTGGCCTTCCCACCGGACACAGACACGCCAGGCTTTGCAGAGGAGGAGCGCACCAAGCCGATCGAGACGAAGCTGATCTCGGCAGCAGGTGGCCTGTGGTCGGCCGACGTGGTGGCCAGTTCCCTACTGCAGGACGTGCTTGAGGGCAATGTGACCTCGGCTCTGGGACTGGACGGCTGCACGATGACGATGCTATGCGCGGGCATGATGCCACCTAACTCGGTGCTTGAGGTGGTAGTGCAGGCCCTCACCATGGGCACCCTGCGCATTATGGGCTGCCTGTACCTGTCGCACTTCTACAGGCTCGTGGCACGCTGCGCAGCCAACCGCGAAGGCAGCAAGAAGGGGAGCTAACTCGTGACAATTGGGGACAGTGGGGAAAACTTCGTGACACTGGGAAGCTTGTGACATATTGGAATGGGTAGAACACTTCCCATTGGATTTATAAACTGGGTGATTGACACTGGGAAGCTGAGACACTAGAATTCTGATCGTGACACGTTTTTTACTTGTGATGGTCAGTAACTCGTGACGGCTGGGGATTGTCACTTACAAGGAACAGTAGAACACTTCCCTATGGATTTGTAAAATGTGTAATTGGCACAAGGAATCTTGTGACAATTTGGGACTTTTATGGTGACACATTTGTGACACTTTGAGACCTGTGTCGGTCGGGGATGGTTGTTTACAAGCAAGGGTAGAACACTTCTATGCGCATTTGTAAATTGGGTGATTGACATTGAGAAGCTTGTGACATTTTGTTTCTCTAACGGTCAGGGATCATCACAAATTCTGTGGATTTGTAAAATGGATGATTGAAAGTTTTTGGAAGGAATCCCTGTGCTGTAGATTTGACAATAGTGCATGATTTAATAAGTCACCAATGGTCGGCTGTCTTCTGTTCACAAATGTGTGAAGTGGGCATTTATTTTGTCCTCACTGTGCAGAAAAGTGCGTGACAGGTAAAAGACAACACTACACTAGACAGCATAATTTCTGTAAGTGTTACAGATCGGTAGACAGTCGAACCTAGTTGATAGGATCTTCGCGGGAACGAGAAAAATAAAAACGTACGTATCACCCAAAAATTGTACCATCCACAGCAAGCCCCAAAACGTAAGAAAACAGGCTTACTTGGTGACAAACTCACTAGCAAAGCTTCCTGTGGCATCGAGTGATACTGCTCTGCATAACGCACGTGTTATGCGGAGCAGTATCACTCGACATCACACGAACCACAGCCAACACACTTTTATTGCGATAGCAATTATATGGACACTTCAAGCTGATTTCTGCTGTCGCCGTGAGAATCCGTTTGAAGTCCAAGGGCGATAAAATCGTCACAGCGAGCCGTATGCTGTATGTGCGAGTGAAAGCGCGTGGAGAACAAACGCACAGTGGAGAGCAACCGTGGTGGATGAGAGGAGGGGGGGGGGGGGGCGTCGTGCTCTAGCACCAACTGCATATTTCGCGACCGGGCGCAAGGGGACCTGGCCACTCAATCTCACGTGCGAACGAAGGAAAGCGGGAAGGCAGAGCGGGAGGGAGGGGGTGTGGCTTCTACTCTGCCAGCAACTGTGTACTTGTACTTTGCGCGGCCGCAGCCGTCGCGCGCGCCGTATCTTGAAAGCGATCTGCACACGGCTCCTACCTTTGTGCACACTGTGTTTTTGCCGCTCAGTTTCCGCTGAAGCGATAGACCGCATGAAGACCAACCAAAACTAGCGCAAGCGATAGCTGATGCGAGCAGATGATGCTACAAGTGCGAAAATAGCGGTGGGGCGGGTCCTCGTGACACCAGTTTCCCGCGCATACGATACTGAAGGGGCAGATCTCATTGGTCTGCTTCGCTCAAGGCTCGTTTGCCGCCGGGGCGCACGGCAATTTAAATCAGTCCAGGACCGATCTCCCCACAGCACAAAAAACCCGCTTCGCGGCAGCTTTTGTGGCGCGTGTTTTTCCGCTGGTGTCGCCAGTCCTTCACACATTGTTCGAATGTAATTTAATCTAGTACACTTGAATATAAAGCTACGAGTTTCAGGAATACCAGATTGCAGTCGTATCATCCAATTTCAGGTGAAAACGCAATCGTATCAACCGCATGAAAATACATTGCTTCAATGCGTTGGCCAGTAAAAGAAAAAAAAAATGTATCATCCCGAAAAACTTATTACGCAGAATTGTATCAGTGAGGTTCTATTGTAGTGACATAAAGAGACAAAGGCAACACCTTGTATTTCACAAGAAAGCAGCTGTGGTCCTTTGCAGTTTCAATCGGCACGTGAATCAACCGATTCCAATTGTCATTGGAATTGATTGAATGTTTTGGCAAGCCCGAATTTTTGTGCGCTGGCTGATCAGGAACACTAGCCACTGCCTTTTGCAAATTGCAAGGGTTGCATCTGTGCTTTTTGAAGGCACCCAGAGAGAACTATACCCTGTGTACAGAAATTTCAAACTCACTGCCACTAATTTCATGGTAGTGAGTTTGAAGGTTCTGCACAACTTGTTCAATGTTTGAAAGTCCATGCACATTGCAAGACAAATTGTGTTGCCTGCAATGTCAGCTCGTCAGTGGACAACATTGTAGTGGGAAGTCAACTGTCCACTAGAACACTCTAGACACACTTAACATTCAGCAAATGCACCAAAGATGCACTTAAGGCAAACAAATTATTGCCGCAGCACAGCCCACTGCACTGTTTGTCAGTGCCTAGGAAATGTCACACACTCATTTCCACTTCATATGAAAAAAGGGCAGGAATGTGCAAATTGTGACCGTCACACGCTTTCACTCGCACGTACAGCATACGCCGCACGGCGACTATTTTATCGCCCGTGGACTTAATACGAAACCTCACGGCGGCGGTACAAATGCGCCTGGAGTGTCCATACTCCAGGCAGTGAGTTTGGACACTCCAGGCGCATTTGTGCTGTCGTTTTCGCCGTGAGGTTCCGTATTAAGTCCATGGGCGAAAAAATCATCACAGCACAGCGTTCGCTGTATGTGCGAATGAAAGAGTGCGGCGATGAGCCGGCAATCGCGGCTCGTGCATGCAAGGGTGGGAAGCGGAAGCTAAGTCTTCCAGTTGCACACAATGCTCCGGAGGGAGGGTTGGTAGGTGGAGGGGCCGCGCAGTCCTGCCGGGCTGGTAGGCTCCGGGGGAGGGTAGGGAGGGGGGTGGCCACATACTACGCCGTGTGCTTCTGCCCGGGCAGCTTTAGCTTGAAAGGCATCTGCAGTGGTGGCAGAGTCGGCCCTCCCTGTGTTTTCGCTTGATTCCAAAGGATGTATTCCGCAGTCATCGAGTGAGATGCGTTCATGTTTGCTCGTGCGGGTGTGACACCATGATTGTTAATTTAGTTAGTGTGCCTATGTTTACAAGTTTATACAGATGATAGAACTACTATCCTTACTTTGTAGAGCTGTCCACTAATTTGCTATCGCAATCCGCACTTTGCCTTTCGGGCGAAACTGTGACTTTTTTATACTGCACTCAGCCACTGCTTTATATTCCTGTGACCTGTTTGCATGTATGCTAAGTACTTGGGTTAACTAAGCGTTGGCACATCTCTTTGTGGGTGCAGCTATAGAGAACAAAGGTGTCGTGCGAGTACTCATGCAGCCAGCTTTCTCCTGCGAAAGCAAACATGATGATGGACAAATGTTGGGCAATTACATCTTTCTTTTTCGTTATTTCTTTAATTTCGAATTAACCTGTGTGCTGTACAAGACCGTGAGCCCTGGCTATAAGCTGCAAAGCCTGATCCACATTTTGTCTTGCTTCCAACATGTGCGCACATAGCTGAAGTTCCAGTTCAACAGCAAGCACTCGGGTACCGACATGTTCAGACTTCCGTCTTGAACTTTCCACAACTAGCCTACCTCCTCGCTTGTGTTGATTCTCAGCTGCAGTTTTTATCTATCAGTGGTTACATGCTTGTGTACAGGCTAAACCAACTTGCATGTCCTGTTAGCTTTATGGATTGTGTTCATATTGTTACGGGGAGAATCTATGTACAGAGGATATATTTACAAGGGAATATATATACTTGGTGTGTGAGTGATTGAGTACTGTGACCAGACATTGCTGGTAACCTGACGTGCGCACGTTAGTAGTGTTAGTAGGATTTGCAAAGAATGCCTTTGGGTCTTTTGAAGTATTCAGGCAAACTGCACCGTTTGGTGCTGAACTTAGGTGAATGAAGCCTGCTGCGTCCAAAACAAAAATTGAACATCTGATCATTGAAAGCAGATTTTCCTTCCCTTTTTTCTTTTTCTTCTTTTTTTTTACCTTCTTTTCTGGCCTTAGTCCAGTTCAGTTACGGGGTTGGATCTCCTCGGTCTCAGTCTCCATTTCTCTTGATCTTCCTTCCCATTATTTTGCTTTATTTTCATAAGAATGGTGGAAGGTTGCAAAATTTAAAAAACAAACAGGCAGATATTTCATGCACCACAGTAAGGCACGCTTCAAATTGACATGTGATGATTTCATGTAAGTGGAAAACTAGTATACTATATTTACTAGTATATCTCTATATTATTAGAGATATGTATACAAATAAAACATTTATTTTTGGTGTGGAGTTGTAGTATTTAGGCTCAGTCTTCCAATTTATTTCAACTACATATTCTAGGTAATATGAAAAGAAATGTGAAGCAAAATTGCCACGCTATAGCTTTCTGGTAACGACAGGGTCACACCTCAACTGTAGGATTTTCTGTCTGAAAATACTTTATCCTTTATCGTGTGGCCTGATCAGACAGGAAGGCACCATTAGCATGAAACATGCCTGTGGACTGTGTGTGTGTGTGTGTACATTTCAATGCACTTGCGTGTGCTTACAGTGAGGCATGTGCGCTGCGCGTCTTGCATAGAGGGAACCCCTTTCGTCGTTAGTGTTCCAGCTGCAACTACAGCAAACTGGATGTGGAGGCACGTCGTCTAGTCTTTATTTTCTTCTCAGATCAACAGTGGTTGAATGAGGAACGTTGATGAAGCCGATGTTTCAACCTGTTTTCATCAGGGCAGCAGCAGCATAAAGGCGCATTCAAGCAACGGACAGGAGTGGGAATTTTCGCAGCGGGTAGCGTATTGCATGCATCATTACAACTTGCTGTTCTCATCAAATTCAGCTTTCCTTGCTCACAGGCCGGATGGAAAATAGGTGGTATTTCCATCCGTCTGTTTGGCAATCGTCTGTCTAGCCTAATCGGCGTCGAGTCTGTCAACATGGGCTAGATTGGCCTAGCTCGCTGGGCTGTCCATCTGAAGTGGAATCACGTTTGTGGTCGCACTGGCGTTTTTTTTACTTTGATAGCAATAGTTGGTTTGCACAGCCTATGGGAGCTCGCACCGTGAGTGAGGTGCAGAGAAGAACGCTGTTGCCTCTGGTGCTTTGGCTACGTGCATCAGCGTTGCAGTCGAGAGTAAGCATGTGGATTGCAACAGCGTGCTCCGGCTGTGTAACTGTGACCTTGCCTAGTGGTGCCTGTGTAAAGTGATCACGTGACTGCTTGGTCTACATATCAGGGGCCAGACGTGGCCCCCGCGTTTGAACTTAGCTTTTAAACAGTTGCTACCCTGACAAAAAAGTTTCCTTGTTGAAACATTGTCTCGGGCGACATTCCTTGTTCTACCGCTGTTGATCACTTCAGCCTTCATCTTCCTGGGAACTTCTTCCTTGTTTGGGTTTACTACTCAGATGTACTTGTCTTGCATCACTGTGAACATTCCAAGCTAGGCTATCAGAGTATGCACTGTGTACTATCACGAAAGGAAACACTTCACATTATTTGTGCTGACATGTAAGGTGGAACCTCACCTTGTGCAACACTATTGAAACACGAGGAGTCCTTTGTGTATAGTCTGTTTCTCTCTCTGTACTTAGCCTCACTTCATTTATTCATCAGATGCACCACGCGGTAGTATAGAACAAACAGGTTTCGACCTACCGTGTACCTAATATCCATATGCATTAAAGAAAAGAGCACTCATTTCCTTTATTGTTATTTCATGAATCCTTTCAGGGTCGTTTTTTTTTTTTTTTTTCCGTTGGTGATGCACCTCCAGTGTTTTCTTTTTTTCTCTCGGGTATTATTAAAAAAAAAACGCTTCGGTTTGTTTTCGCTTATGCAGATGGGCAAAAATGCCACGGATAATTGCAAATGCTCTCTTGGTATGGTCCTCACATTCCTATCTGAAGTCAGTGACACGGAAAAACAGAAATGCGAAGACGTACCAGTATGTCAGTGACACTGAAAAGGTTTTAAGCCCACCAGTGGTCTGTCAAAACCTTTATACAGTAAAACCTCGTTAATATGTACCCATTTAATAAGTAATTCCGGTTTATATATAGTCGCAGTGAATTCCCTGCCTTGTTGCCATTGAACCTAATGCTGATCGCTTAAGTCGTAGTCGCCTAACGTATGCGAAACGGTTGGTGCATAGTATTTACTTCACTTTTCGATGCGTAGAAGCGTGTGTGTGGAAAACTTTATTAAAGAAGAGAAAAAAAATCATGGAAAGGAAAAGGCTGCCTAAGGGTAGGGCTGTAGAATAGGTGAAATGTTGTGCGCACAGACCATAGATGGCAAAATTGCAGAGCACAGACCTTTCCTGGACCGCAGTCGCCACCGGACAGTGACGTCAAAACACGATAGTGGCCATGACCTGTTTCCTGCTCCCATAGCTTTTAACGCTTCCACGTCGTCGTCTTGGAAGACGATTGGATGAAGGCCCTTCGTTATCCAATGCGGTTAGTGTTGACCGTCGTGAGGGCATTCGCGGAGATGTGGGGCCTGATGGAGAAACTGGCTCGTGGCCTTGCAGAGTTTGAGGATGCCATCGTCATGGCAAGGCCACCAGGGTGGCAAGTGAAAATTTCTTGCTGCCTGCTCTCAAATAAAACTTGTCTGCGTGTGTGTTTGAGTGAGAATTTTTTTTCTTTTTTTCTTTTTTTTTGCCAGTAAGTTTATAGCCGCTCATGTGCCATTGTCGATTATAATTAGTACATCACTTAATGCATACCTGATCCATGTTCCCCGCCAACTACATATTAACAAGGTTTTACTGTACAGTGGAATCTCGTTGATACGATTCTGCATTATATCAAAATAACTTGTTGGGCGAGTTGGTGTTTACTGAACATGATACTTAGTAGCGCAAAACTCGAAATAAAAGACAACAGTGAAAGATGAGAGGAAATGAAAGACGAGATGCCCCGAACAAGCTGGCCCATCTCTGCCCTCGAATCACGGGTGGCACTACGAACGGGTGCACAGTACAGCACGTTCAGCGCTACGTGCATTGTTCCACTGGAGTGGTTTATTTCATTCCCCTCAGCTGTGGCAAGTGCTACATTGGGAAAGCGGGGCGCTGCGTCAACGGACCGAATGAGAGAGCACGCAAATCTTTTAAAGAAGGATACCACCGCGCACTTGTCTGCGCATTGCAGGTCTTGTCCCGACTGTGAACCGCTGTTTTTTTAATATCAGGATCCTAGGCAAAAGCAAGAACAAAACTGCTCGTGAACTGTTAGAGGCCTACCACATTCAAATCAATGGTCTAGCCTGCGTTAGTCAAACGACCGTGACACTACGATTCGGAAATGAGATTGCTAAGCATATAATGTGACTACACTGCCTTCGGCTGACTGGCGCCCTTTGTGTGTTTTATGCGTTTGCGCATGTGTATGTTTGTGTATATATAGCAAGCCTTGCTTCGGAATAAACAGTTGCGAGTGTAGCGCTCGTCTTTCCTTTCCTCTCGTCTTTCACTGTTGTCTTTCATTTCGAGTTTTGCGCTACTAAGTATCATGTTCTGCATTATATGTTTTTTCTTATATGCCATTTCTTTTGATTATGTACAATTTTGTTCGGATAATGCGAGTTTTGAATGATACGTTTTATTTTACAGTTCCTGTGAAGATTGTATCAACGAGATTCCACTGTATTCTCTTGGATACAAATTCAAACGCTGCATGGCTCAGCCGACACATTGTGACATTACAAGCAGCTTGCTTCATCGCGTGTGCCTGCAGACAATTGCTAGTTAAAGCTAGTTACAAAGCAAGTCTGGGATGTCTAATGTGTTTAGAGAATGTGAAGTGAGAGAGGGGCTATGGCCAAAGGGGATGAAATGTTGAGGCAGTGAGGGCAAGCTCTAATGTTTTTCAGAAACACCCAGGCTTTTCTGCTTATTTGCGTGTGAAACAGTCCTTTTAAGCTGTGCTGTTAGGGCCAGTTCAAATTGATTGAAGGACACATTCTGTGCCAAGCCACTTCCTTATTTTGAAGGTGCAGGAGGAAGGCTGACCATTAAAAAGATAACCGTAAGATCACTTAAGTCATATCAGCCATTACAGTGGTCGAAATGTGTGGCAGTTGATTTCGCTTGAATTGGTGTCCCCTCTAAGCTTGACATGCTGCATTTGTGAAGCAACTGCCGGGTGTTTTTCACTGCACACATCTGCTTTCCACTGTACTGGACCAACTTTCTGTGGTTATGAAGGAAAAGCTACAGGGGCAGAGCTTTTGCATATGTGTTACTGCATTAAGTAGTCTTGTAGAGCTTGACGGTGCTCGCAGTTTCTCAAAACATACTGAATCAGCCTAGCTTCCATGGGTGACAGTTTCACATTTGTCAACATGCAGAAGAGAAAAGCAAAAAAATAAGTCAGATTTATCTTGGGGTGGTATATTTTGTCTTATTTTGATGTATGCGCTGTCATAAATAAGGTGTTTTCCTGCCCTAGGATTAACCTAACACGATCAAGACTTGGAACCTATTTTCAGGAGCACTGTTACTTGTGCGTGTTTTGCCACCGTCGCTTCCCTTTCACCGGCATACAAAGTTGTTTGCAAGTATAGAATGCAAGGTTCACTTGTGGACTGTCCTAGGAGGACGAGGAGGAGAGAAAGAGAGAAGGCAGGGATGTTAACCAGAAATGCGTCTGGATGGATACCCTACTCTGGGAGACGGCAAAGAGGAATATAAAGATGAGATAGAGAAAGGGGGGGCAAGGACGCGGTGAGCTCACGCACGCACGCAGAGGGACTGAGCAAGTCAAAGGCATTCACATAGGTCAGTCGCCCTCGAGAAAGACAAAGGGCCTTCACAGCTTTGCGGGCTGACGAACGACGGGGACGGTCTTCAAGTAGCACTTGCACGGACAACGGCCGATCGTCCAGTCGTCGCAATGCGTTACATAATGTCAACAGAGCATTGTTTTATAAAGCAAACCTACTTGGCAAATTGGTGATTGAACGATTCCTCGTCCTGTGCATTTGGATCCACATCTCTCGCCAGTGGCGCAACGACGGGGGGGGGTGTTGTAACGCCCTCCCCCTTGAGGCCGACTTCACCCCCTCCCCCCCCCCCCCCTTTTGTTTAACCTCTTTTCTTTCCTTGCGCATTTGAGTACTGCAACTAAGATGCAAGACACACAATCGTCTGCACACTCGCAAAAAGTGAATTTTTTGACAATTTCCCGTGAGAAATTAGTGCTGTTTAGATGGTATTGGCAAACTGTCAACCTCCCCCTGGCAGAGATCCTGGGTGCGCTACTGTCTATCGCACTTTAGGCACATCCTTTAATGATTCAAGTTTTGTACTCTGAAAATAATGGACGACATAATTTGTAACAATCCATTTTATTTTCTACTCTTACTACCTGTCATACTGAGTTGTCAAACCCATCAATAACAGCAGCATAAAAGGCACTGACGAAAAGTGAAAACCAACAGAAAGTGAAAAGTGTGCATCGGTTAAAACCTACCGGGAACCATGCACACTGGGCCAAATCTGCCAAGCACAGGGCTGTATTTATTCTGGGGCCTGCAAGGGTCTTATTTGCTTTGCATAATCGCAGGTTCTTTTTAGTCAGCTTCACCACAATGCAGTCGTGTTATGCGGTGAAGCATACAGAAAATATTGCGTTGAAGCCTATCAAGAGTACTAAGGGGCCACTGTTACAGAACATTGTATTTGTCCATCAATTATACACTGCGTGCACGTGCCTTTCACGGTCACAGTGCAAGTGCCGAAATGTCTAATAACTGCACTGGCAGCCATTCAGGGCTGTTTCTGACGTTGCTGTGGCGAACCACACGTTATGTTTTCCTGGCTGTTACGTTTTTTTTTTTTTTTTTTTTTTTTTTTTTTTTTTTTTTTTTACGTAACAGCAGTCCCTTGAAGAATGTACCAGTGGGGTTCTTCTGGAATAACTAGCTATTCTGAATATTCTCAGCGGACAAGATTAATAGATGCAGCCAAGTTCACGAAAGTTACTTTGCAATGATTGTTGTTCCAAGCAGTGAAGAAAAATGTCAACGGAGTCGTCCCCTCTTTTTGCCTATGCTGTGCCTGTTTGAGTTCAAGCATGCCAGTTGTCTATACTAAAAAAATTGGACCTAATTTTTTTCATAGCAAGTTTCTTGTATGGCGATGTTTACTAATCTAGCCTCCTAAACTTTCACCTACCAACGGTTTTTGGCACCAGAAATTTATACCAGAGAGAATTATGCATGGCAAGTGTTACCGAAGATTATCTAGCTTTAATGACACACACACTTGAAAGTTTTGTGATTTATGTGATGCATAATGAATTGTGAATTTGGAACAACTGCTTTAAGTAACTGTTAGACTAGCATGCAACACAAGTGAAATACAATGGAATCCTTGCTACGGCGTTGCCCAACGAGGGGCAGTAGCCAGTAAGGGAGCACCGACTGGAACAAATGAATGAAGTCCGCAACCGGCGTGATGCCACCATGACTGCAGAGGATGAAGTCTGAGGATGAAAGTCTACGATGGACACTTGAGGCATCTCATCAACATGCTTCACAACGGAATTTGAAGGTGGTAGCACGTGAATACTGGGTGTCCCAATGAGTAACCGTGCAGTGGAAATGGTGGACTTGAAGTTTGAAGTTTTACTTAAGGCAGTGCAGCGATCACTACAAGCAGATACTGAAAATATCCGCCAGAGGACCGCCACCGGATTGAAGACGTCTGCACACGACACTGCACATAGCTGAACACTTGGTGTAGGGTTTCTTGAGTTATCTGTGCAATGTACTGGGTACTGGTTGTCTGTAACTCCAGCAGAGTGTGAGGATGGTTCTTGCATACACTTTCCGTTGAGTGCACTCCACGGACGTTATCAGACGAACTACAGGTCTTGCACTATCATATTGCATATGCAACTGCGATGTCATTTCACAACTGTCATCATATTTCTGTTTCTCTCCTCACTGCAGAATTGCTCTTCGGACACTTTGTACTTCAAACCTTTCAGTGGGGACCCATAGTGCTATGTGCTGTGTGTGACTGTTTATGGTCACGCACACTATCACTTGACGTCGACGATCATCTCTGATGGTTTCTGCACATTTGTGCTTCTAGTTATTTCACCTAGTAATTTTGTTAATCACTGTCATGTTGCAACTGTGGTGCTACAAGCAGTAGGTGTAGACATATTCGCCAGTGCTCTTTCACCACTGCTTCCACGCTGCATTTGTTAACAGCTCCCCACTTGCCAAGCACTGTGATCAACGTTCAGCATGGTGTTCATACAGCATTCTGCGTCGCGAGGCACTTGATCCTTATAACGCACGACAGCACCTGGTGTCGTGTACCTGTCTGAGAAATTATTTACGGAGCTTAATGTGCGAGAGCAATACAGGGCCTATCAGATGGGATTTCCTACTTAAATTACTCAAGGAAACCCTGGCACTTTGATCATTTTGCTATCATAATACAGTACATGGTTTTTTCCGATTGTCATGCCTGTAGCTTCAGACGTTCTTGTGCGGCTTTGTTCACTATGCTTCATTTGTCTTCTTTATTGGCCTAAATTTGGAAGCAATTAATTTTTTTTATGCAGGAGGCAATAAGACTGAGTACTTCGCAAACTGTTGCACTTACAATGCAAAGTTTTGCCGAAAATGATCAATTTACAAGGTCACAGAGCCGTTTGAAGCCAGAACGACAAAGTTTAGGCAAATCCACGTACTGCCCATTCTTCCCGTGCTGACTGCACTGCTGTGCTTTTAACAGGCAACATTGCAGAAGCTACAGGAGTACTGTGGTCCTAGAAGTCTCACTTCGTGTGTTTCGCAGAGCGGTTGTTCTTCCTGGAAAACAAATATACTTGTACATCAAAACTACAACTTGCAGACGTAAGGTTACTTCAAATTTCATATTACCTGCGCATCTTTCTGCTTTTAGTATGCAACATACTATGTTTCGGTTGCGACCCAAGCGGTGCATCGTGGCCAGCTGGTCGCAAAAGTGGCTCGATGTACTCATTTGGTGGCAGAAAGGTTCAAATCTGCATCACTGTCTATGTAATAACCGAGTCATGTATTGCAACATAAAAGTGTCAGACTTGATGCTAGATCAAATTACATGACACATACCTAGATCTTCTTTCATATGCGATGCAGTATATCCTGGTTGCAAATGCAAGCAGTGAGATAAGTCTCTCTAGCATTCGAAGCGTTGCCTGCACATATGAAATGGAGTATAGTAGTTTTTGTAGGAAACTATGCTGAGAGCGATGCTGTAGTGGATGGCTCTGGATTAATTTTGACCACCTGCGCTCCTTCAAGGTACACATACCATTTTTTTCCATAATATTAACGGAATATTTTTAAATCGCCTGTAGCATATTGCACAAATCTACTCATTGAGCTAGATTACTCAAAGGGGTGGCCATTACTCACAGTGGAAATCAAAATGCATAGTTGACTAATAAAGGCAAGCACAGACAAGAAGAAAGAAGTGTGCGTGCTACTCCGCCCACTCGATAGCCAGCTCCCAGCGCCGTGTTTTTCAGGAGCCTGCTACCCTCAATAAACGTCGCGTCGCCAGTTCTCTCTCAAGGCATGTGACAATATAACTAATTACATCAGCAGACATTGCAATATACTGAATTTAGGGCATTGATTTCACAAGGCACATATACTTGGAACGAATTTTAAAGCTAGCACCAGTTTTGAGACAAGCGCTGTCAAGCTTACGGTAAACAGGCACTGTCGTTAAACTTACTTTTTTTTAACAAAATGCCTTTTTATGCATTGAAGCTAAAAAATTACTGGAACAACAATGCATTTCATTTCAAAAATTGACAACGCATATTTTGAAACTAGTGTCATTCCTCAGAATTCCTTCCAAGTGGATGTGGCTTTCGAACTCACCGGACTATGATTAATAAATTTCAAATATCTACCATAAAGCAATTAGTTTAAAAGTTAATTAGAAACAGTTAGACGCAGTACAAAACAGAGCCGCCAGATTCATCTCGTCGAACTACGACCGGCATTCCAGTGTCACTCGAATTAGTCTATTCCCTTCAAGCATTATGTACCTGTAGAAAAATCGCTCTGTTATATCTGATACACAAATACATTCACGGCACAACAAAACACAGATTACCCCTTGTAACCCCACTACATACTTCTAGGCATCTTCATAATCACCTCAGCCTTAACGCAAATATTTGGTAGAACCAAAGCTTTTAATTCCTCAGCGTTGCCACAAGCCACAGCACTCTGGAATTATCTTCCTGATAGCCTTGTTTCCATCGCCAACTGTGAAACATTCCACGAGAATTTGCACTCTCACTTCTTGTAAAAGTGGTGTTCAGTAATGTATAGAATTTTTGTAGTCAATAATAATGTTCCCTTGTTCCTGTTTACGCTTTTTTTAATGTAATTTTGTTGTACTTCCTCCCCCATCACTCAATGTTCCGAGTGGAACCTGTGGTGTACTTCTAAATAAAAAAATAGTAATTAGCAAAGCAAAAGTTAGAATTAGCAAAACTTTGTTAATTAGTCAAATATTCATTACAATTTCTCATGCAATTAATGTCGGTCTCTGAGAGTAATCCAGCTGAAGCAGCAGAATTGTTGCTACATGCCACGGGCAGTTTTAAAGAATTCTGATAGCGATTTAAAAAATAAACCCGTATGCAATTATGTGAGCCTTCGCATTTTGCCCCTGATCGGAATGTTGCTGCTGAAGCTGGGAGGTGAACCCACGACCTTGTGCCCAGTTAGCAGGACGACATAGGCACTGAATCACCACAGCTGATCTTTCTGAGAATACAAGTGCTGGTTCAGACCAGAGTAATATGCCTTTGTTTCCTGCAACACTGTTTCTGTGGTATTGCTTGCGGTTACACACAGCACACTTTTTTCAATAAACAGGGTGTTGTAGTAGAATACAAAAAAAAGCCATAGTCATTTCTCTTCCAAGTCTCTTATTGCAGACAAGCCAGCTTTTATGAATGCTTTTCAGGTGGCTGCTCAGGCATGGCCTGAAGATGCATGGCATATATATCGTGTACAGACTGCCATGCGCAAAATCTGCAGAGTTTGACCCGTTAAGTTTGATTCACACTATGGGTCGGATCGCCGACTTAGTTCTCAGAGACAACCGTGATGTGACTGAGCTGATGTTGAGACTCGCCACGAGCAGCTGGTCTGCGCCAGTTTTGTGTGCGGCGTGATTCAGCGGCACTGAGCTCATTCGCTGGCTGAGCTGGCAACCCATCCCTTGATGTTAATCCTGCTTTACCAACAGATGGTGTTGACCTAATGGGATTCAAACTTGGTACTATTAATAAACCTTCGAGATCTTTGGGCACTTCATTTAGCCGTAGTCAGTCACAGCCTGCACACTTTTCAGTTTCACCGATAGTCTGCAGCCCAACACATTGCTTGACTACCAGGTTTATGCATGAAACACTATTTGTGAAATGAAATGCCGCTACAAAAAGCATAAAATAGCAACATGTCCGTGCTTGCGCATTTGTTGCCACAGCAACATTTAATTTAGCTACAAAAGTTCATTACCTGCCAGCTCAGGTGGTTTTGACCACAAAGGCTGGTTTGAAGTTGAGAAGTGACATGCTACCAGCCCAAGTAAAGCGCAATTCTCTTAAAACATACCCAAAATTACTGCAAAAAAGTGAAATACTTTCTAGGAATTTTGAAGTGCAGCTTACTTGAATTAAACATAGACTTCGTGCATTGCATTTCCACACCCATCTTGGCAAGAGGCTCGATTCTAAGTCTGTTTGAAATGGTCCAATACCACACTGGCATAGCAAATGACTAACTGCTTAATGCCTTCAAGTTCAATGTCATTCATGTGGTGCCACGGTCGACATACTTAATGTCATTGAAGCTTAATGCCATTTGAGGTGCAGTGCATTCGCACAACTCATTCAGCTGTTGATTGCTTACTCTAAACTGCCAACGTTTGACCATAACTAATTACAGTGCTGGCAGGCAGTGTGACACATGCATTAAGCAGTTAAATTTTGGGTTGCTCTTCCTGCTTCTAAAGATGACCTTGTGCCAAAATGTATATAAGAGTTCAGGCCACCTAAAAATTCCAAAAGCTTGTGTGGGCAAGAACGTAAGTCACATTACCTTTTTGAAACAAATGTGTGAAGGCCAACAAGATCAAAAATGTCGCAAGGAACAGGAAAATTTTACAAGGGACTTGGTAAAAGTACCAAACAGAAATGTTCTTGTAATATAACAAACAAACTGGTCACTGCAGTCCAAACTCTACTTTTTCTGATGAAATGAGAAAGTTTGTAATGAAGTCACAAAATTTGAGTAAATTATCGGATTATGCAAGGCTGCTGCAACCTCCCAGCACTCTAAAACACTGCCTGCAAAAACCACCCTCTAGTGAGCAACTTAATTAACCAGGTAGGCTAAATTCATTTAGCAACTTAAATCACTCTTATTGCAAAAATATTCAGGGTGAACTAAACAAAATCAAAATGCACATCTCATGTACAGTAGTCATCCCAGTTGTAGCAAACAAATGTTGCCGTTGCAGAACTAATGTAAAACTGTAAAACGGCTACAGCAGCAAAGAAAACAGTACGCAAGTGGTTTTTTCTCACATTTATTATCACTCTTGCATTTGGCATTAAGCTTGGTGAGGATGAATGGGTTGATGGCTTAAGCTTAATTGTTCACTTTGTGGTGAACCTTCTTCAACATCGCATTGGACACCTCGGGATCCAGCACTGGAAATTCTGGTGGTTCTTGAGTGGCCAGGGACGACTGGGAATACTGCAGGAGGAACTCTCTAGTGTACATCTTGAGGCCTCTGTGAGGGCTGCAAGATGGACCAGCAGCCTCTGACAAAGTTGATGACGGGAGCACTTGCTGGTCATCGGCACTTCTTTCAACCTCTAAGAAATTTGCAAAATCCTTTGAGCTGCCTTTTCCCAGCTGTTTGGCCATTAGTACTCAATGTCTTGAAGACAGCTGAAAGCATGTGCTCATTAGTATTGCTTGAACACTGTGTTGCACTTCCAATTCCCTCAAATTACTTAGTCTGACTGGGAACATCTGTGTAGCCTAATGGCTTCAAGTTACGTGAAGGCACCTTCTGGTTTTCAACGTTGCTCAATAACTGTATTGATGCTCCAAGTCTCTCAAGATGCTTGGTCTGGCTGTGGCCACTAGTACTACCGGAGGTAGTGAAGGCAGTTGAAAGTGGCTGCTGAGTATTGTCACTGTCAGCCTTGCTTGGAAACAGTGCTGGTCTTGCAAGGCCCTTGAACTGCTTAGGCTGGTCAAGTACACTGGTAGTGCCCAATGCCTTGGTTAGAAGCACTTGCTCATCAAAACTGGTAAAGAGCTGTGGTGAGCTTCCTGGACTAAGAAATTGCTTGCTTTGGTCAGTTCTGTCGTTTCTGCCCAATGCCTTAAGGCCACCAGTAGGCTTGAACTGCTGGTTTTCAGTGTTGCGTGAAAATTGCATCGAGCCTACAAGTCTCTCCAACTGTCTTGTTTGGCTGTGTGCCTCACTACTAGCCAATGCAGTGAAGCCAGCTGAGAGTAGTTGGCCATCATCCTTGTTTGATAACTGTGATGGATTCAAAAGGCCCTTGAACTGATTGTGTTGGCCAGGTTCACTGGTAGTGCCCAACGTCTTGGAGCTAGTCGAAGGCATATGCTTGTTGTCAACACTTCTTGAAAACTGCATTGAGCTTCCGAGCCCATCAATTTGCTTGGTTTGTTCAGGTTTGTCATTACTGCCCCAAGCTTTGAAGTCAGTTGGACGCATGCACTGATTGTTGAATTCTGTAAGGCTTTGAAGTCCCTTGAATCGGGTATTCTCAGTAGGTCCACTGGTACCTCGAAATCTCTCAAAACTGCCTTGTGCAGACTGTGTCTTCGGTGCATCGACAGACTGCAAGGTGTCCCTCAGCGGCCAAGCCACTGCATCTGTCACAAGTCTCAGTTCATCTTTTTCGTAAGCTTCACCATGTGAGCTGTCCACCTGGCTCTTCTGAAAACTACTGTTTCCAACAGTTTGCCCCTGCGCATGCACTGCATCTGTGTGCAGCCCAGGCACTGTAGGTTTGTTCGATGGCTCACCTGACCCAGAGAGCATGCTAGACAAATCTTGGTTTGCAAGGTTAAATGTGTCTGCTGTTGTGCCAGAAAAGAAGCTCCGTAGTACACATGTGGAGATATTCACAATAGTGCCGTTTGTTCCACTGATCTGGATGAGATCCTTGCCAACAATGATGGTCTCTACACATGTCTTAGCGTCAGCCTCAGCAGGAACAGTCTTCTGATACATATTAAGATAGTCAGTGGTTGTCCCATTGGCCCACTTTCCATCCTGCATTGGAGGCCCACTGTACTGAGTGATGTCTTCAGAAATTACTTTAGCCATTTCCGCAACACCTTCAGTCTGGGCTTGTGTACTTGCATTAGCATTTTGAACCACCTCTTCGTTTCTTAAAAAGTGCTGCCATGTAGCCTTGGCTGACATATCGGAGGTTCCTGACCACTTATGCATTTGTTCCTCTTGCAGATTAGGGCTCTCTTTCCAGATGCTATGGTTTTGAAAAGTAGCCTCACCTTTTAGGGGGCCTTGATATGAGACACTTTGTGGGTTGGCAGAATTTTCGCGATTCTTGATCTCTTGAGAGGCCCATGGCAAGATCGGCGTTGCCGCAGGCTTGGTTCCCGTCTTGACAGTTTCCATTTGTGAACGCTGCTCCTGTTGCTGCTTCTGCTGGAACTCGCGGGCCAGTTTCACTGCATAAGCGTCGTCGTACACGACGGAATCAAACCCGAGCTCTTCAAACTTGCGACAATAATACTCCGTTGTCTCCTCATCGCTCTGCCAGCCCATGGCACGCAGTTCAACCAGTTCGAGGAGCATCAAGCGGCTGAAAGCGTCGAGTTTGTCGTCACGGGAAGCGTTGCGCAAGGTGATGAAGTGTGTGTCCAACTGGTCTTCGAAGAATCGTTCCATGGCAGCGCCCTTGACTTTCAGAAGGCGACAGACCTGTTCTAGATCGGTATCGCTGTGGTTCCCATTGTCGAGGGAAGCACAAAGTGACTCCATCTGACTGAGCAAGAATTCGTCGGCTGAGGCGCTCATTACAACGTCGATCGGCGAGGTCATGTCCTCGGCAGGACTGAGCAGAGGCGTCAAAGACCTGTCAGGATCGGACCCTGGAGGCTCTGCTGGACGTAGAGGACGTGGCCTCTCGAGTTTATGTACATATTTCGTGTTTTTAACTGACATCTAGCTCTCCTGAACAAATACCTTTGGGACGATAAGAATGTGCGTTCCGTGGGACTTTCCAGGCGTTCCAATAGTACGCAAGCCGTACGTGTCAGCGTCGTAGCCAAAGCATGGCCAAAGGTCAAGGACAAAGGCGCAAGATGATGATGATAAGGCGTAGACGAAGAAATTAGGTACCAGTACAACAGAGCGGCGCGCACGAAATGGTCTCTTGTGTCGGAAACGCACAGCGCGCGCTACAAGGGTAATTATAGACCGCGCACCGAAAACGGCGTTTCTTTTTTTCTTTTTTTTTTTTGCGCTCAAGTGGTAATTTTCGATACTCTCGCGTTATCTTCCTTTGTCTGTACGTCATTTCCTATCAATAAAGCCACGTGGTCACAGGCAAGAACGCGTGTTTCCGCGGGCGCGTCTCAGTGGGCGCTATTCGATATTACTTATTACATATAGGCGCTGTATCATATGACAAAGGCATTTTAATAATAGCTAGAATTTATATATATTTAATTAACAGTTATAGCTTGACGCTTATTACTGTCCGCAAGTAAACGCGAGTGCGTGTGTGCACAACGCTTAACCGGCAGCGGAAGACGCTGTTAGCAGCGTCTTCCGGCAGTGGCGTAACCAGAATGTTTCTTTTTTTTTTTTTTTTTTTTTTTTCGGCAATGAAGGGGGCGTGCACTTGACTGCGACCGGGGGCTGCACTCTAAAAAAAGTTTACACCCTTTGGGTCGTATCTTGTCCCCAAACGACACAGCATTCTCGGCAAGCGCCGAGTTTTCAACAAAGGAAACGCAAGCAAGGCAGATGATTATTGTTTGGGCACAAGATACGACCCAAAGGGTGTAAACTATTTTTAGAGTGTGGGCAGTCCGCACCCTAACACCATACAGAAATTTCAGGAAGAGGGGGAGGCGTGCACGTGCCTGGTCATAGCCTATGACCAGGCACGCCACCAGGCCTGGTGTGCCACCCGCTGGCTATATAGTACGCCACTGCGTCGATTGTTTTGCAGCCAAGCTGACAGCGCATCGGTAGCGTTTGTGGGGGACGTACGTGCTATAGGGAAAAATTGCGAAAACAACGCATAATGTGCGGTACTGCTCTCGCACCAAGATCACGGTTAGAAACGGACACAGAAGTGGGGAGAAGAGGCCAGGAAAAAAAAAAAAAAAAATGAGACGCTTAAGCTTTCAAAGATCCCGTAGTACTTTTCACGCTTCCCGGCAACTGCAGCTTATGTAGACGTAATGTTTACCGGGAAACGCTGGCGGCGAACGCCATGCACGAAGGCGAGTTTTCTTTTTCCCGCCGGCCGGCTGGCACCGCGGATGCCGCGTTAAACATGGGGCGCGCGGCGCGCTGGGATTGCTAACGTGCTTTCGCTCACGGCGCGCTCAACGCCCTCGGCGCCGTGCTCACACTGCGTAACGGGGCCCTAAAGCTGTAATACAGACAGGAATAAGCTTCCCTTTATTAATATGAATGGAGGAGAGATATAATCTCCGGCGGAAAAACGCAGAACAGTGTTACGATAATGATAAGATATGAGTGGCCTATGTTTTTAGCCCTATCTTAATGTCATTGCTAGTTTTGATTAATCAAAAACAGCAATGACATAGAACTATAGTTCTTCAGAAAAAACTATCGAACTATATTTTATCGAAATATATAGTATATGAAAAAACTGTAGTTCTTTAGAAAGTTCTCCCCAGTCTCATCTGGCACTATATACATTGCCGACAGTGCGTCTACAAGTCTGCGTTACAGAACACGTCAGTTCTTTTTCACCATGGGGACCAGTATGGTCTATGGAGATAATTGAAGTTTCTTGTAGTCAGAGGCAGGGATCGTAAACAGTTTTGGGTGTGGGTGGGGGCTGTTAGTTTTGTTATCACAGTAGTGTCGATATGTCTCATTGTTAGTTGACCCCTAATTGTGAGCCTGCAATGAGCAATGCTATATAGTTTATGTATTAGCTTTCTCGTGGCTTTCTTGGCTTCCGTATTTTCTTTCCATCTTTTTCTTTTTTCCCACTTATGCACGACATTGCTAGGATACGACATGCATGTGTATTATACCTACGTGCTTCTAAATAAACCTCAATTGGTTTGTATTAATACAGTGCTTTTTCTTTTTCCCGGAGTCCACATCCTTCTTTGCCCTGTTTATCCATCAGCATACAACTTTATCAATGTGCCCAACTTGCCAGTTTGTCACAGTATTGTATTGCTTATTAGTTGGTAAAAGTTATCCTGTTTTCTTTCAACTGTGGAAGCTCGGGTGAGCTGTTAAACAGTTCATTGATATGGTGTTAACGGTGCACCCAGTCTGGAAGACTAAATCATATTACTAATGTAGAACTCTGTAGCGGACACAAAGTATTTTGAGGCTTCTCTAGCCACTAATGTTTTTTGAAGCCCCATATATCAGTCACTTAATTGTTGAAGTTTCTTGCAAGATCTTTTATTGACTGATTAATTTAATTATGGGGTTTTACATGCCAAAATCACCATCTGATTATGAGCCACTGAACTTTAACTCCTAGACTTGAATTTTATGATGTTGTGTCATGCTTATTTTTTGCAATGCAAAGTTGGTCACCAAGTGATAGTTCGCATTCGTAATTTAGCTAGCACGGACGGAGAAAAAGAGTGCACTTGAAAGGCCAATGTAGATATTAGCTTGAAAAGAACCGCGGCACTCTATATCTGCTAGCATAACACGATTAGGGGGGCGGGGGGATATTCTGGAAGTGTCGACCTAGTGGACTGTCCATTTCGGCAGCTGCTGAAGTGCTGATTGGCTTGGCTGGGGTAAGAGCGAGAAAGAGGCCCAAGCCAGTCTCCTCCTTGCTGGTACAGCTCCAGTCAATCAGTGGTGACCGAAATGGACAGCACAAGGTGGACTCTTGCAGAATACCCCCCCAGATGTCTCACCATTATGCAGTGATCGAACCAACAGCGCTAAGCTGCATACTTCCTTTCCTGGCCCCATATTAAGCATGCACTGATGACTTGCTGAGAGCAACCAAACAGACTTAAATATAAAGAACAATATAGTGCACAAGTTTGATGTGAGCAAGTAGTGTGATACATAGGGTTGCTTGGGCAGAAAGTCAGTTCATATTGTGAACACAGATGTTGCAGATCATGAAAAAAAAGAAAAAGAAGTAACGAAAGACTAGATAAATATTTCCAAATGTGCAATCCTAATTGTTACAAAATTGCAGCAGGCAGAACAAAGCAAATTCTCACTTTTGTAACAGAGTTTACTGCCTTGCGAGTGTATTTTTTTGCATGATCACCAGCAGAAATGTATTCTGAAATGCTTTTCAACGAATCCTTGTAAACATCGCAAAGATCATGGCCATGATAACGTTGACATGTCAGAATGAATAAAAATTTACTCTAACCCAGAAAAGGAATTAAGCTTCGCACATCCATTGAAGTAAACTTCATACACACATCGGACTATTCTCCTCAATATCACATGCAGTCACTCCAGTCTGCAACCAAATGAATGCACACCATTATTTCCAGCTAAATTGACCCTTTTCGCGAAGCAGTTTGTTTTAGAGAAACGTGATGGCGCTCACGGCGGCGCGCCATTAAAAATAGGGCACTGTGGAATTACAATAGGTACGAAGTGGTGAGAGGGATTTGGAAAGGGGTGATGGAAAGTTTGGATGGATTTGGAAAGTTTGTATGGGTGTTCTGTGGTTTGACTTGCGGCAATGCGGTCCTGTGCATGAGATCAGAGATTCGAGCAAGGTTGGAAGTTAAGCAGCGAGGGATAGGTAGACTGGCTCTGGGAGCACACGGAAATACACCAAATCAGGGGGTACAGGGTGACATGGGATGGACGTCATTCGAGGGCAGGGAAGCCAGCAGCAAGATAGAATTTGAGGAGCGATTGAGAGAAATGGCAGAAAAGCGGTGGGCAAGGAGAGTTTTCAGTTATTTGTACATGAATAATGTTGATACAAAATGGAGGAAGCTGACCAGAAAACTGTCAATCAAATATTTGGACTGCAGGAGGGGTGCTAAGCAGGAAACAGCGGTTAAGAAAAAGGTTAAGGAAACAGAGAGGGGTCTGTGGAAAACAGGGGTGCAGACGAAATCAGCACTGCGAACATACCGAACTTTCAAGCAAGAAATTGCCAAAGAAAATATCTACGATAATTCTAGGGGAAGCTCTTTGTTGTTTGAAGCCAGGACGGGAGTATTGCGGACTAAGATGTACCGAGTCAAGTACCAAGGTATAGACACGTTGTGCTGTGCGTGTGGAGAAGAAGAGGAAACGGCCGAACACCTCATACTTTTCTGTAAAGGGCTTAACCCTACAGTGCAAAGCAACGGGGCTGATTTTTTGAAAGCATTGGGGTTTAGGGACAGTGAAGGCAAAATAGACTTTAAGCGGGTAGAAATAACGAAACAGAGGTTATCTGATTGGTGGATAAAATCAAGGCAGGGGTGAAATTTCACCCACCACAAAGTACAAAATATGTTAATAGTCATGGCTAGGTGGCGTATGCCACCGCCCGATTTAAAGGGTTCAGCCTCATCCATCCATCCATCCATCCATACCTCTCCTCAGCGACCGCGCACGAATACGAAACCATTACCGCTTCTACCTCGCTTCTGTGCGATCAGCTGTCGGAAATGCAACGGAGTTTTCGCTAACACACTGTGCTCTAATCATGCTAGATTGAATCATGTGGATTGAAGACTTGTGCAGTAGTTGGCTGCAAAAATAGTGACTGGCATGTTAAGGAATGGAATGAATCTGTGTGGCCAAGTTCGGGGACCGCTGCTGCAACTGTCCGAACGTGTTACCGGCACTTCGTGATGTACGGCTTTCCTCGAGGATACAAAATTTGTTCATCCACCAGCCTTGTATCGCTAACCTTTAAAGAAAGGGCTTCATCCCCAGAACGTTGGCAAGAGTGAGTACCACTCCTTAAACAATGACAAAGGGAGTAGCGCCGCTTCCTGTCATAGTAAGTTTCGCGCACGTTATCTACACACATATGTCCCAAGTGGCAGGAAAACTTACGCCCACTCTATCGCCGACGTATCAAGAATAAATGAATGGGCGCACACTTGAATATATGTGCATTGAATACGCACATTAAATGACGGGCTACGCATATATAGCGCACGAATGGTCGAAACTGAATTTTTCGTGGCGGTCCAGAAGAGTAAGCGAGTAACTATAGCTGTAATATATATTTGATATAAGGTATTACAATGTACAAAACAGCTAGGTTTCAAGCCTTGTGCGCAGCAAGAACAAATTTATCGGAACTGAGCACACCTGCGAGCGATTAGGCAGAAAATCAGATAGTGGCCGCACAGAGGAACTTCACTGAGTCAGAAACTGACAAGCCACTGCTTCAAAATATTTGCCGAATAAAGAACAAAGAAAGACGCACTAATCCTGACTGAATTCATATTCGGATAGCTTGGAATACATATTTAGCCCCGCTTTTTAGAACAAGCACCACATACGCTGCCTGCGCCGTTTGGACATAGCTTAATCAGCTCCAAAAGCGCTTTTGCATGTTCTCTGAAGCTGTGATCAAAGCTTCGTGTCGTCCACCTAGTCATCGTCTACGATATCTCCGAAAACATAGGTTTTCTAAGCCGCGCCGGCGTCATACACTTCCATTGTAAACAAGGAGGCAACGGAGGCAGTTGAGGCAAGCAATGGACGCGTCACCACGTGATCAAACATGGCAGCGCCCACGGGATCGCCGCGAAAAGGGCCACTGTGAACACCCTGTAGTTCATATGCCTTGGCTTCGCGGGAAAAAGTGATCATTCGTGCGACAACTTTAACTAAATATACAAACATTATCTTGGGCAGTGTAGTTGGTCGAAAACACTGATGCGAATCATTACTTCATTGCTTTAGTGCACAAATGGGCGCAATGCATTGTCAGAAATATCATCATGGTACATGACAATAACTGCAGAGGTACATCGAGAGATGTCAACAACAAAAAAATGCTTGCTTAAATCAAGGTTTCCAAGTCTAAATATGTACGACAATGACAGTCGCTATTGTGACGAGTTTTTGTCTGCAGATCACAGACGAAAAATAAAAACACTAATGGGATAACACAATGGCTGGTATGTAAAAGTGTGCTTGAGAAAAACAATTGCCAAAAACAGCAACAAGTAACAAAAAGCTTTAAATGTGCAGTTAGTACCAAGTGTCACTACTATCACATTGGTTTTCAATCACGATACAAAAATTTAAAAAAAAAGGGGGGGGGGGGGGGCTAAGCCCATCTATTGCATTAGTGAAACGTAGATGCAACACATATGGCAACAGAAAAAAAAAAAAAAAGTAATGACACGACTCCTTGAATTTTTCTAAAGCAGGCGCACCAAAATAACAAGAGGACATACAATCGCAATGGCAACAAAAGCTGCACACAAAGAAGCAACAAAAACAGCCAACAACAACAAAAAAAGATTCGGCAACAAAATGTGAAAACAACAAAATGCATGCAAGGTGCCAATGTGCTGCCGAAGAAACACCGGCTCGTAAAAAGAAAAATGAATGTAAATCGTCCCACTGAATAGAATCGGCAGAAAAACCACGCAAACAAAATGGCATTTTAAATTATTGCTTTGGAACACCCTGCACTGTCTTCATAGACTTTCTTCCAGCCAAGAAGTGGATCCGTGACACAATTGTCCTACCAGCCTTCACTTAAGCCACACTCAACCTGTACATTTTTCCTATTCTCCCAAAAGCAAGGAGTGAAAGAGACTGTTTAAAGGGGCACTGCAACACTTTCTGAACACTGCGAGCCAACCCTCCTCATCTGAATTAAGACAATGTTGTCATAATGTGTGAGCCAAATATTATTCTACTGCATGGAGCAGGGAGCCCCACAATCGCACATAAAGCATCGCTTACTCTCTCCTGCGGCTTTCAAGGCCCCGCTCTATGTCTCCTCCGCCACCATCACAGCATCAAAAAACACCGCATATCCACAGGGTGAGTGATGATGAGTGGGCAAAGCTCCGGAGGGAATCATCTGTAAACCGTGAATCTTCCGTGTAATTCGCCCAGTCTCGCCGCACTAAATCGAACGATTGACTTCCACCAATGACACGCGTCATATGTGACGTCATTCCTATTTTATAACAGCGCCCTTCATTATAATTGCACCATCTCCCGCTTAAGGGGACGCTAGCACAAACGCGTTAGAAACGTGCAGTACTCTCTAGTAAGGGGGAGAGGCCACAGCATCTTACGCAGCCGTTTACACATGCCAGAACGTGCACCGCGTTTGCCGACGCCATCACATGACTGCTGAGAGAGTATAACCCCCGTATTCATAAACGCTCCTCGACTTGAACTTGAGTCAACTTGCCACCGCCTTCAACGCGTTTCGAACGTGCTGCCCAAGGCGGTGGCAAGTAAAGTTCAAGTCGAAGAGCGTTTATGAATACGGGGGTAAGGCAGAGAGGCCACACCGTCTTACACCAGCTTCTTACACGGGCCGTAACGCGCTAGCACAAACGCGTTAGAAACGCGCAGTCTTTCGTTAATGTTGGGTATTTATTGTCATCGTGGTGCGTGTGTCCATGTGCGCTTCGTGGCGTAGTGGTTAGCGCCGCGCGTTCGGAAGTGAGAGGTCCCTGGTTCGATTCCGCGCTACGGACACCACTTTCGGAATTTTTTTTTTCATAAAAGTAGACGTGGCTACCTACTACGACGACGACTGCTACTACTACTACATACTACAGAGGAGGGACAGACCCACACCCTAAGGAGCTTCGCCCCTAAAAGCTCACAGATGCCAACAAATGACCAATTGTACAGGACCACGAGTTACTCCTGAGCAGCTCGCACATGCAGGCACATCCCTATAATATTCTAGCAAACGAGGAAGCCGCAGTTGTCAATGTGTCCTACCAGTCCTCTCGCACTCGGCTGTCGTTCCCGGTACCCTCGTCGTGTGTCATTTCTTAAAGGTTACCATAAGTGCATCCAAGACGAAAAGGTAAGGAGCCATTGGGCGGGGCACTGCTATCATCACCGGCCCAGATGAGAGGAAACATGACATTGCGCTCTCTAAATCTCCGTTATCATTATGTCCTCTTCAAAAATTTATGTGGGATTATATTTCCATTGAAAGGCATTGCACTCACTCTAGCATGCTCTCTGTTTTCAAGAAACGTGTCCCAGGGCACCTTTAAGCAAGTCTCTCGCAGAAAAGAAAACAATGACAAAAAAAAATGCGAGGTGCCAGGAGTGTTCCGAGAGAGTTTGTCAGGCCCCGGAGACCGACTGCAGGCACATATGTGAAGAAGTGACAGTATGAAAACAACAATGCAAAAACCCTGCGTTTGCTCGCATTCATTCTATAGGCATTCCACCGGTTGACTACGACACAGTTCTTGTTTGCAAGTCCAACACATCATGCACTGCCTAAGCGTGACGGATCGACACACACATATGAACTGTATGAACCGCAGGGCAGGTGTGCCTGGAACAATGGCACTTGAAAAAAAAAAAATGAATGGAGGCATAAGTCCTTCACTAGCATTACCCTCTTTGCTAGTGACACATCAGGAAACCGTTTCGTCCAACTTTCACGCTCACAGACTACCAAGGAAACAGTGTTATATATAGTTACAAAGATTTGCCTCTGCATACTACATTCTCAACATACAACTAGGTTACTCCCTATTTGCTAAAACACACACACACAAACTGTCGCAAGAACATCCCAAGCTACAAAAGAAAAAGCATCGACAACTACATAACCAGGATGGTCAGAAACAATGTATGACAAAAGCATTCCAAAACTTATGCCTGCAAACAATGCTTTCACATTTGTGCCTAAAATTTTCAGTCTGAAAGTACAGCCAACTGGCAATATAATGCAGTCACTGAGACAGGAAATTGGTTTGTTGTAAGTGGTATTTTGTTAAAAGCACAGACCCTAAAGAGTCACAGTAATGCTGAAAGCGCACTTTGACGGTGCAGGAGCTCTTAAATATGTAAACAAAGCTGGGCTAAATAGTAATAAACACGACAGTTGCGACATTCTCCCGATTCTCACGAGCAGCTGTCGACATCATCCGATATCAAGTCACGAGAAGCCATGTGGCAGAGTTGCCTTTAGGGAGCTATAAGCCTCTCCACATTGATAGCAAGTAAAAGCAAAGGGCCATCGTCTACAGGCTATATCGAGTGGCCCTGTCTGGATTACCCACTTTGCACTTTATACTAGGCAAACTCTGGTGCATTTTTACTTCAAGTAATCTGACTGAAAATATGTGCATTGCAATCAGGACCACATAAAACTTGAGAGTTATTTTGAATAAACTGATTTCGTTACGAGTGTTTACTGAATGTGGCGCAGTATAATGTTCCAACTGTTGGCATGGCACCCTTTGTTGCGCAAGTCAACAAGACCTAGTTGGTGAACAGCTGTGAAAAAACAAGACAGGCTGCATGCTAGGACAACGAGCGCCATAAAAACAAAATCGAGAGAGTTGGTTCCCACGGCCACATACTGCGACAAATCGTTTTTACCACTTCAGCAAGCTAAAAAATGCTAATTTTCTCAAGTTCCTTTTCTTTTTTGTAATGCTGCATTTGTAATAAAAATGAGTGCAAAGAATTCAGCAAAGCGAAATCAATGATAATGCTCCCAAGATGTGGTAAGGGCTTGCAAATGAAGAGCTCATCAAAGTACGACGTGCATCGTCGTTATCGACACTTGCGACTTCAGCAACACCTGTGGCGTCATTGCAATTTCTGCATTGTGGCAATAAGAATGGATCACCAAAGGAACAAATTTGAAATATGACACCACCAACTAGCTTTTCTCAGGAATCTTCATTTGGCACGCACTAGGGTACCAAGATGGAAGCGTCTCAACAACTCGGCCCCCTAATAGGCTGCAACTTAACATTCCACATATCCTTCAATGTTGAACGTTGGCAACACTCAGCTTGAGGTCACACTCGATGCGAGTGTTCCACGTAAGTTTTTCAGCTTCATGCTTTGATGCAAAGCCTCTGAAGGCTGCAAGGGCTGAAGACTTGCAGCCCAGAATGAGCTTTAGCCGAGACCAGCAGTACTTCCTATGTCCAGCTTGGCTAGCATAAAATCATCTGGTTTGAATGTTCGCTTTCAGTTAGCTATGGTTTAAAGTGAAGCGTAAAACAGTCTCAAAGCTAATGTGCTTAGTAGTGATTGAGTCCTTTTTAGAAGCTGCAAATGTGTCTTAGTCATATGAATTGGGAGGAGTATGAGAATATAGGTATTTCGTCCTGAAAGGGCACAAAAATGGTTCTGGAAGCATTTGCTAAATCAAGTCATGCTTGTGGTCCTGTCATATGAAGCTTGAAGCCTTGACAATAAAAAAATGCCAGGTCCTGCTGTGTGGTCAGAATATAGTATGACAATTCTTGCTGCTTCATGCCTTGGTTTACTAAAATTAAGTTCAGCTAAACTCATTTATGCTCTTATGGGAGACTTATTCTCTTGATGGCATCTGTGCAAGGATTCACTCACAGGAAGGGAAGAAACGAAGAAGCAAAAAAAAAAAAAATATGCTTTCTCACAACCCGAGATGACAGCACAGATTGCAATTGAATGTTCATTGTAATGGTCACAAACACAAGCTTGGAATGCATTTATCAATTGTGTTTCATTTCCTGCCTTCGGAAAAGTTCACACATTTTTGTCGATGCCGAGTTTCCCAAGCTTACTCAGGAAATGTAACCCGAGGCAAAGTCCACGGAAGACCGAGATTACCAGTTGTACGAGGACGGAAAAAAGAAAACCAAAGCAGCAATGATTCGCTTGTTATGTTCTTTGGCATTGCATTTGAACCCCAATGTAATGCACCCAGATAAAGCGAATTATTCTCTTCATCAAGCACGCGAAACTTAGTGGCCTACACTCGTGTAGAATAGCTCCCTCATAACGGAGAGGACATTGCCTTTCTGTCACATTACCTTTTTGAAACAAATGTGTGAAGGCCAACAAGATCAAAAATGTCACAAGGAACTGGAAAATTTTACAAGTGACTTGGGAAAAGTTCCAAACAGAAATGTTCTTGTAATATAGCAAACAAACTGGTCACTGCAGTCCAGACTCTTACTTTTTCTGATGAAATGAGAAAGTTTGTAATGAAGTCACTAAATTTGAGTAAATTATCCGACTATGCTAGGCTGCTGCAACCTCCCAGCACTCTAAAACACTGACTGCAAAAACCAACCTCTAGTGAGCAACTTAACCAGGTAGGCTAAGTTCATTTAGCAGCTTAAATCACGCTTATTGCAAAAATATTCATTGGTGAACTAAACAAAATCAAAATGCATATCTCAGGTACAGTAGTCATCCCAGTTGTAGCAAACAAATGTTGCCGTTGCAGAACTAATGTACAACTGTAAAACGGCTACAGCAGCAAAGAAAACAGTACACAAGTGGTTTTTTCTCACATTTATTATCACTCTTGCCTTCGGCATTAAGCTCGGTGAGGATGAATGGGTTGTTGGCTTAAGCTTAATTGTTCACTTTGTGGTGAACCTTCTTCACCATCGCATTGGACACCTCGGGATCCAGCACTGGAAAGTCTGGTGGTTCTTGAGTGGCCAGCGACGACTGGGAACACTGCAGGAGGAACTCTCTAGTGTACATCTTGAGGCCTCTGTGAGTGCTGCAAGGTGGACCAGCAGCCTCTGACAAAGTTGATGACAGGAGCACTTGCTGGTCATCGGCACGTCTTTCAAACTCTGGGAAATTTGCAAATCCTTTGAGCTGCCTTTTCCCAGTTGTTTGGCCATTAGTACTCAATGTCTTGAAGGCAGCTGAAAGCATGTGCTCATTAGTATTGCTTGAACACTGTGTTGCACTTCCAAGACCCTCAAATTGCTTAGTCTGACAGGGACCATCTGTGTAGCCTAATGGCTTCAAGTTACCTGAAGGCACCTTCTGGTTTTCAGTGTTGCACGAAAATTGCATCGAGCCTACAAGTCTCGCCAACTGTCTTGTTTGGCTATGTGCTTCACTACTAGCCAATGCAATGAAGCCAGCTGAGAGTAGCTGGCCATCATCCTCGTTTGAAAACTGTGATGGATTCAAAAGGCCCTTGAACTGATCGGGTTGGTCAGGTTCACTGGTTGTGTCCAACGTGTTGGAGCGAGTCGAAGGTATATGCTTGTTGTCAACACTTCTTGAAAACTGCATTGAGCTTCCGACCCCATCGATTTGCTTGGTTTGTTCAGGTTGGTCATTACTGCCCCAAGCTTTGAAGTCATTTGGAAGCATGCACTGATTGTTGAATTCTGTAAGGCTTTCAAGTCCCTTGAATCGCATATTTCCAGAAGGTCCACTGGTATCTCGAAATCTCTCAAAACTGCTTTGTGCAGACTGTGTCTTCGGTGCATCGACAGACTGCAAGGTGTCCCTCAGCGGCCAAGCCACTGCATCTGTCACAAGTCTCAGTTCATCTTTTTCGTAAGCTTCGCCATGTGAGCTGTCCACCTGGCTCTTCTGAAAACTACTGTTTCCAACAGTTTGCCCCTGCACATGCACTGCATCTGTGTGCAGCCCAGGCACTGTAGGTTTGTTCGATGACTCACCTGACCCAGAGAGCATGCTAGACAAATCTTGGTTTGCAAGGTTAAATGTGTCTGCTGTTGTGCCGGAAAAAAAGCTCCGTAGTACACATGTGGAGATATTCACAATAGTGCCGTTTGTTCCACTGATCTGGATGAGATCCTTGCCAACAGTGATGGTCTCTACACATGTCTTAGCGTCAGCCTCAGCAGGAGCAGTCTTCTGATACATATTAAGATAGTCAGTTGTTGTCCCATTGGCCCACTTTCCATCCTGCATTGGAGGCGCACTGTACTGTGTGATGTCTTCAGAAATTACTTTAGCCATTTGCGCAACACCTTCAGTCTGGGCTTGTGTACTTGCATTAGCATTTTGAACCACCTCTTCGTTCCTTAAAAAGTGCTGCCATGTAGCCTTGGCTGACATATCGGAGGTTCCTGACCACTTATGCATTTGTTCCTCTTGCAGATTAGGGCTCTCTTTCCAGATGCTATGGTTTTGAAAAGTAGCCTCACCTTTTAGGGGTCCTTGATATGAGACACTTTGTGGGTTGGCAGAATTTTCGCGATTCTTGATCTCTTGAGAGGCCCACGGCAAGATCGGCGCTTCCGCAGGCTTTGTTCCCGCCTTGACAGTTTCCATTTGTGAACGCTGCTCCTGTTGCTGCTTCTGCTGGAACTCGCGGGCCAGTTTCTCTGCATAAGCGTCGTCGTACTCGATGGAATCAAACCCGAGCTCTTCAAACTTGCGACAATAATACTCCGTTGTCTCCTCATCGCTCTGCCAGCCCATGGCACGCAGTTCAATCAGTTCGAGGAGCATCAAGCGGCTGAAAGCGTCGAGTTTGTCCTCACGGGAAGCGTTGCGCAGGGTGATGAAGTGTGTGTCCAACTGGTCTTCGAATAATCGTTCCATGGCAGCACCCTTGACTTTCAGAAGGCGACAGACCTGTTCTAGATCGGTATCGCTGTGGTTCCCATTGTCGAGGGAAGCACAAAGTGACTCCATCTGACTGAGCAAGAATTCGTCGGCTGAGGGGCTCATTACAACGTCGATCGGCGAGGTCATGTCCTCGGCAGGACTGAGCAGAGGCGTCAAAGACGTGTCAGGATCGGACCCTGGAGGCTCTGCTGGACGTAGAGGACGTGGCCTCTCGAGTTTATGTACATATTTCGTGTTTTTAACTGACATCTAGCTCTCCTGAACAAATACCTTTGGGGCGATAAGAATGTGCGTTCCGTGGGACTTTCCAGGCGTTCCAATAGTACGTAAGCCGTACGTGTCAGCGTCGTAGCCAAAGCATGGCCAAAGGTCAAGGACAAAGGCGCAAGATGATGATGATAAGGCGTAGACGAAGAAATTAGGTACCAGTACAACAGAGCGGCGCGCACGAAATGGTCTTTTGTGTCGGAAACGCACAGCGCGCGCTACAAGGGTAATTATAGACCGCCCACCGAAAACAGCGTTTATTTATTTATTTTTTTGCGCTCAAGTGGTAATTTTCGATAGTCTCGCGTTATCTTCCTTTGTCTGTACGTTATTTCCTATCAATAAAGCCACGTGGTCACGGGCAAGAACGCGTGTTTCCGCGGGCGCGTCTCAGTGGGCGCTATTCGATATTACTTATTACATATAGGCGCTGTATCATATGACAAAGGCATTTTAATAATAGCTAGAATTTATATATATTTAATTAACAGTTATAGCTTGACGCTTATTACTGTCCGCAAGTAAACGCGAGTGCGTGTGTGCACAACGCTTAACCGGCAGCGGAAGACGCTGTTAGCGCCCTACGGCAGTGGCGTAAGCAGAATGTTTTTTTTTTTTTTTTTTTTTTTTTTCCGGAAATGGAGGGGGCGTGCACTTGACTGCGACCGGGGGCTGCACTCTAAAAAAAGTTTACACCCTTTGGGTCGTATCTTGTCCCCAAACGACACAGCATTCTCGGCAAGCGCCGAGTTTTCAACAAAGGAAACGCAAGCAAGGCAGCTAGATAATTATTGTTTGGGCACAAGATACGACCCAAAGCGTGTAAACTATTTTTAGAGTGTGGGCAGTCCGCGCCCTAACACCATACAGAAATTTCAGGAAGAGGGGGAGGCGTGCACGTGCCTGGTCATAGCCTATGACCAGGCACGCCACCAGGCCTGGTGTGCCACCCGACGCCACTGCGTCGATTGTTTTGCAGCCAAGCTGACAGCGCATCGGTAGCGTTTGTGGGGGACGTACGTGCTATAGGGAAAAATCGCGAAAGCAACGCATAATGTGCGGTACTGCTCTCGCACCATGATCACGGTTAGAAACGGACACCGAAGTGGGGAGAAGAGGCCAGGAAAAGAAAATTGAGACGCTTAAGCTTTCAAAGATCCCGTAGTACTTCTCACGCGTCCCGGCAACTGCAGCTTATGTGGACGCAGGCGCGGATCCAGGGGGGATGTCCGGATGTCCTGACCCCCCCCTCAGATTTCTGCATCGCCCCCCCCCCCCCCCCCCTGCTGACACGGGGACGGCCCTGTCGCAAAAAAATATGGCCACCAGCATTTTTCAAAAGTATTTTTCGCGAATACCAGTGGTAGCAGCCATGTAGAAGTAAAGCTAGCTCGCTCACAAGCTTAGTTATATTCCGTAGGGGTGTGGTGTCGCGAAGTTGCCGTAGTTATTGTTTCTCATGAACACCTTGGACCTCCTGGCGCCGGCCGTGCCTTACTCGTCCCGTCGGTGGCGTCGAATGAACGAGGGGACGTCCCTTTTGCCAAGCACGCCGATGTCCGCGCGAGCGCCTTCGCGCCTGATCAACTTAGTTCCCCATTGGGGTGTCATCGGTTGCCTCATTTGCTGTCATCGGTTCCGCGACCAACCTGCTTAATGAAAGAGATCTCTCGCTGAAGTGTTCATATATATATATAACAACTAACAGCCTAACTAAGAACTACGCATAGACAACTTTTTTTTTTAACTGTAGCACTCATTGTGATCACAGTTACACGTTGACAATATCCAGTACGAGCACAGTACCGTTCGTACGCTACAAGTTTTTCATTGTAACTTCGCAGTTTTATTGTCGTACATTAAGCATAGGAGGCTCAAGCCCACCGGATCCGTTTATCTGAGTGGGCGTTCTCGCGGAGCGGGGCGAAGCCTCGAGCATGGGCTGCGAAATGGGGGAGCGTGACGTCAGCGGCCAACGCCAGCGCGCGGGCCTAGGATGGCGTCGCGTGGTTAGAGAAATGGGAGCAGATGCGCGCCTTGTGTAAAAGGATGACGTCGCGTGGGAAACAAAACATGAAGACGCTGGCTCGCGCTCACGGCTACTACGCTACATCGTTCTTCTTGTAGGTGGCGTCGTGAGTCTTCACACGCGGTGATTCGCATATCGTAAACAACTAGCGTAGTGGTTGCCGCGTTGAAACGAAGGTGTCTCAGCCGAACACAAAGAATCTTCTTAAGGAAATCAAGGTGTCCCAACAGAACTCCAAAGCCGGACCCGTGCTTACGCATTTATAACGAACCTGCGACAGACCATCCCAAATTTTATTTTAAGAAACAATACAGGCTGATATACCGGGTGTTCAAAATTAAGCTTTATGGTTTTCTTAAAATTAGGCACTGGGAGGCACGTGAAGACCACCTGCGCAAATAAGTTGTGTGGCCAGGGGGACACAAAGTGAGATAATTATCGCTGTCAGCAACCGAATTAACTAAAATTGAATAATTAACTTTTTATTGACTGCAGTAAGTGTGTATGTTTGTATTCAAAAGTTAGAGGCAGTCGTGTTTCTGCAGAGTTTCACTTGGAAGAATTCGTCTAGCATGTCTATGCTCCGATATATCCAACTCCAAATTTTAATTGTCGTTCGCATGATTACGCATGCAAGAGAGTGAGGATCAGCGCAAAGCTCCTCCCTGATGTGACGCGGCTGTTGGGTGCAGCGTTTAGTCTGACAACGCGGCGGAGGCATTGGCAAAGATAATAACTGCCCCCCTTCCCCTCACGGCTGGCAAAAAAAAAAAAAAAAATCGAAGAACCCGTAACCGCTGTCGTAACACGCGACCGCGCAGCCTGTAAAGATGGCGGCAGCTGCCATGCCGAGATAATGGCGCGAGCGGAGAAGCCGGAGGCCAGTGCGCGTGCGTAATGGTGACTAGACGACCGGGCATGGTCCTTGTTTGGGCTACGCAAATAAAGTGACTGCTGATTTACAAGTATTGTAAGCTTTATTGAAATCAAAAGCAACAACTGCACCATCAACAGCAGAAACCTTTTTAGCTATGCTAACGAATATTTCATACTGCCGCTTTAACTTTGGTGTTGTCATGCACAAATCTCATGACAACACTTCACCCATCAAGATGTCAATGCCCTAAAAATGTCCAAAATGCCTCCCTTCCACAGCAACGCAAAGCATAAACCGCTCTCGCGTCGAGTCGATAACTCTGCGCAGTGCAATTGAAATTTGGAGTCGGATATCTCGGAGCACGAACACGCTAGAATAATTCTTCCGACTGATACTGTGTAGAAACACGACAGCCTCTAGGTTTTCAATACTGTGAGTGCATTTTGCGCATATCGTCGTCGTCATCTGTACAAACGACTCATCATCTTGTGTGAGCGCTATTTGTGCATATCGTCGTCGTCATCTGTACATACGACACATCATCATCTTTTGTCTCGTGCGGTGCTTCGTCTCTGACTCGGGCGACTGCTCGGAAATAAAGGCATCGCATCGGTCAACGTCTCACAAGTGGTGGAGGTGCTGGGTAGGTGAAGGAGAGAGACCAGAGGAGGTTGTGTACGGTCCGGGAACGGAGGAATCTGGTCCAGGTGTCCTGTCTCGCTCAAAGTTGGCGTAGCCGCGCCTGTCACCTGGGTGACGCCCGGGAACGTAGTAATCCAACCTAGGTGCGCTGTCTCGCTCAAAGGTAGCATAGCCCCGTCGTTCATCCTGCTGACGCCGACGGCAGTAGCGAGAAATGTGGCCGCGAATACCGCAGTAGAAACAAACCGGGCGCGACGACCGCCACGGAGAGTAGTACGGCTGCGCCGGTATGTGTCGTCAGTGTTTCGCCTGCCACATCTTCCGCGTATTGTACGCCCGCAGAAGGCCACACTGGTGCTATTAAGGCCACCTTGAGTGCAGATCTCAATCCGGCCCAGACCAATGCACTCCTCACCATTTTAATGAAGCATGAAGCTTGTTTTGACGTTTCTTCGCGAGGCCTGGGTCAGACCACTGTAACTACTCATCGAATTGAAACAGACGGCTCTCGCATCATTCGCCGTCGCCCGTACCGTGTGTCACCTTCGGAGCGAAAAGTTATAGAAGAACAAGTGAACGACATGCTGACACGCAACATTATAAGGCCTTCAGCAAGCCCTTGGTCTTCTCCTGTTGTGCTTGTTAAAAAAAAAGGATGGTTCTGTGCGCTTTTGCATCGATTATAGGGCGCTCAACAAAATTACCCGTAAGGATGTTTATCCAATGCCTCGTATTGACGATGCTTTGGATACCTTACAAGGTGCCGAGTATTTCTCGAGCCTCGACTTGCGCTCCGGATATTGGCAGATTCCCATGCATGAGCCAGATAAAGAAAAGACTGCGTTTGCTACACCTGATGGCCTTTTTGAATTTAACGTGATGCCTTTTGGATTGTGCAATGCACCAGCTACGTTTGAACGTATGATAGATACAGTACTCCGTGGCTTAAAATGGAAGACCTGCCTTTGTTACTTGGACGACATTGTCATCTTTTCGTCGAGTTTCTCCCAGCACCTACAACGTCTAGACCAAGTTCTCGCGTGTCTAGCAAAAGCTGGTCTCCAACTCAATACTAAAAAGTGTCGCTTTGCAAGCCGAAGCATTAAAGTATTGGGCCACGTCGTCAGTAAGCATGGCATCCAGCCTGATCCCGATAAAATCGCTGCAGTACTGCAATTTCCGCCACCAACCGCTCTTAAAGAACTCCGCAGCTTTCTAGGACTGGCGTCCTACTTCCGCCGCTTTGTCCGTGACTTCGCCACCATCGCCGCTCCTCTACACAAACTTCTGACTTCGAGCGCGTCCTTTGTGTGGTCGAACGACTGTGAAGCCGCCTTCCAGACCCTCAAACGAGTTCTCACGTCAGGGCCCGTGCTCCGTCATTTCGATGCAACGGCCCCGACTATTCTACACACTGATGCCAGTGGGCATGGAATTGGCGCTGTCCTGCTGCAGCGGAATCAGAAGTCCGAAGAGCAAGTCGTGGCTTATGCAAGTCGTGCTCTTTCTCCTGCTGAGCGCAACTACACGATTACAGAACAGGAATGCCTCGCCATCGTGTGGTCAATACAAAAATTTCGTCCCTATCTCTACGGCCGCCATTTCACAGTTGTGACCGACCATCATGCTCTCTGTTGGTTGTCGTCCCTGAAAAACTTGTCTGGACGCCTCGGCCGTTGGGTACTGCGCTTACAGGAATATGACTTCACTGTCACGTATAAGTCCGGCAAACAACATCAAGATGCCGACGCTTTGTCGCGCTGCCCGCTGTCCCCAAACGCCCATGCTTCACCTTCGGTATGCACGTCACCATCTAGCCACACGTCTCAGCGCACGCCCAGTAGCCCGGGACAGTCAGTTGCCTCAGTTGACTTTCTCCCGTCTACTGACCTCGTCTCACTCCAACGTACTGACCCATACTGCCGTACGCTGATCGACCGACTTACTGGCTTGGCACGACCCCCCAACAGTCGCTTAAGACGACAACTTTCGCGTTTTAAGCTTCAAGGTGGAGCGTTATTTCGATCAATCTACCATCCTTCCGGTAACCGGTGGGTGCCAGTAATACCTCGCTCACTTCGACTCCAAGTATTGGAAGCATTTCGCGACGACGCGACGGCTGGCCACTTGGGCTTTCATAAGACCTACGACCGCATCAAAACGCGTTGTTTCTGGCCGGGCCTTTCCACCTCAGTCGACAAATACGTTGGCTCCTGCGCATCATGCCAACACAGAAAACGCTCGACACCCCTTCCAGCCGGTCCTCTGCAGCCTCTACCATGCCCGTACACCCCCTTCGAAATTGTGGGCATAGACTTGTATAGACCCCTCCCACTCACGCCCGCTGGTCACCGCTGGATCGTTACCGCAGTGGATCATCTAACGCGCTACGCTGAGACAGCGGCTCTTCGCTCTGGTACTGCCTCCGAAGTCGCCGAGTTTTTCGTGCACGGAATCGTTTTGCGCCACGGCGCACCTCGTGTCCTCCTGAGTGACCGTGGCAAGACGTTCCTATCGCATGTCCTCCGTGAAGTCCTTCAGGCCTCGGACACCATCCATAAGACCACATCATCGTACCATCCGCAAACAAATGGTCTTACGGAGCGTTTTCATCGAACTTTGTCTGACATGATGTCAATGTATGTTCGACCCGATCACACCAACTGGAACACCATCCTACCTTTTGTGACGTTTGCGTATAATACTGCCGTCCAACGTACAACCAATTACAGTCCCTTCTTCCTGGTGTACGGTCGTGCGCCGTCTTTCGTCTTGGACACTACACTCCTTTCAGCACCTGCTGCTCCATCCGCGTCTCTTCCTGAGGAATTTGCCGCTCGCCTCTCCCGGTGCCGTGAACTTGCCCGCGCCAACACCGCTATACCATTCAGGACAAAAGGAAAATTCGCTATGATGCGACGCGTCGCGTTGCTTCGTTCCGCCCAGGCGACGAAGTTCTTTTGTGGAGACCTGTTCGCGCACCGGGGCTCTGTGAAAAATTTCTCCACAGATATCTCGGCCCCTACACCGTTTTGCAACGAACTTCGGCCGTTAACTACAGCGTCACTCCTGTCAGCTCAGCTACTGACCGCCGCCGCCGCACTACGGAAATCGTTCACGTATCTCGCCTGAAACCCTACATTCGCCGTACCTACCCTTTCTAGTTTGCGGTCTTGCTGACCGCTTTCCTGAAGGGGGGAAGTTAGTGTGAGCGCATTTTGCGCATATCGTCGTCGTCATCTCCACAAACGACTCATCATCTTGTGTGAGCGCTATTTGTGCAAATCGTCGTCGTCATCTGTACATACGACTCATCATCATTTTGTCTCGTGCGGTGCTTCGTCCCTGACTCGGGCGACTGCTCGGAAATAAAGGCATCGCATTGGTCAACGTCTCACAATACAAACATACCCACTTACTGCAGTCGACAAAAATAATTGTTCAATTTTAGTTAATTGGGCTGCTCACAGCGATAATTATCATCTCACTTTGTGCCCCCCTGGCCACATAACTTATTTGCACAGGTGATCTTCGCGTGCCTCCCAGTGCCTAATTTTAAGAAAACCATAAAGCTTAGTTTTGAACAACCTGCATGATCAGGCACAGCCGCCAAGCACAACGTCCTTTTCCTATAAGCACGGAGAAACCGTACCTGGCTTCGCTACAGGTCTTCTTCCTCTTTCTGGGGTTTTACGTGCCAAAACCAGTTCTGATTATGAGACACGCCGTAGTGGAGGGCCCCGGATTAATTTTGACCACCTGGGGTTCTTTAACGCGCACTACAACGCAAGCACACGGGCGTTTTTGCATTTCGCCTACATAGAAATGCGGCCGCCGCGGCCAGGATGCGATCGCGCGATCTCGTGCTCAGCAGCGCAATGCCTGAACTGACTGAGCCACCACGGCGGGCTAGATGGCGCGAGGTAACACTCGTTTTCATGATGACAGTGGCGGCCGGGGAATAAAAACAGCGCGAACTTCTTGGCAATAAATACAAAAAAAGAAGAAAAAAAAAGTGATTTGCCCTCTCAAGCCTTGTAGGCTACAGGTGCTGCTCTAGCCGCATAAAACGCGGGTTTATCGTGAGCAGAAACGGTGAATTTCGGTAAATGATAAAGGCTACTATAATCATCATCATCATCATCATCATCATCGACAGAAGCTGACCCCCCCCCCCCCCTCAGAAAAAACCTGGATCCGCCCCTGTGTGGACGTAATATTTACCCGGAAACGCTGGCGGCGAACGCTATGCACGAAGGCGAGTTTTCTTTTTCCCGCCGGCCGGCTGGCACCGCGGATGCCGCGTTACGATTGGTAGAAAGCATCAGGCGCGCGGCGCGCTGGGATTGCTAACGAGTTTTCGCTCACGGCGCGCTCAACGCCCTCGCGAAGTGCTCACACTGCGTATCGGTGCCCTAAAGCTTTAATACAGAAAGGAATAAGCTTCCCTTTATTAATATGGATGGAGGGGAGATATCATCTCCGGCGGAAAAATGCAGACCAGTATTACGATAATGATAAGATATGAGCGGCCTATGTTTTTAGCCAGTGGCGCACCGACGGGGGGGGGGGGGGGGGGGGGGGGGGGGGATTCGGTCCAAATCCCCCCCCCCGGCCGACCTAACCCCCCCTTTTGTTTAACCCCTTCTCTTTCCTTGCGCATTCGGGTGCTGCAACTAAGATGTAAGACGCGCAATCGTCTGCACACTCCCAAAAAGCGCAATTTTTGACAATTTCCCGTGAACAAATCGAAATTAGTGCTGTTTAGATGGTATTGGCAAACTGTCAACCCCCCCCCCCCCCCCTCCCTGGCCGAGATCCTGGGTGCGCTACTGTTTTTAGCCCTATCTTAATGGCATTGCTAGTTTTGATTAATCAAAAACAGCAATGACATAGAACTATAGTTCTTCAGAAAAAAACTATCGAACTATATTTCATCGAACTATATAGTATATGAAAAAAAAAAAAAACTGTAGTTCTTTAGAAAGTTCTCCCCAGTCTCATCTGGCACTATATACATTGCCGACAGTGCGTCTGCAAGTCTGCGTTACAAAACACGTCACTTCTTTTTCACCATGCGGACCATTATGGTCTACGGAGATAATTGAAGTTTCTTGTAGTCAGAGGCAGGGATCGTAAACAGTTTTGGGTGTGAGTGGGGGCTGTTAGTTTTGTTATCACAGTAGTGTTGATATGTCTCATTGTTAGTTGACCCCTAATTGTGAGCCTGCAATGAGCAATGCTACAGTTTATGTATTAATTAGCTTTCTCGTGGCTTTCTTGGCTTCCGTATTTTCTTTCCATCTTTGTCTTTTTTTCCACTTATGCACGACATTGCTAGGATACGACATGCATGTGTATTATACCTACGTGCTTCTAAATAAACCTTGGTTTGTATTAATACACTGCGAGCAATCGCAGCACTCTTTGCAGGAACCTTCTCGCTACATAGCCTGCCATATAGAATATAAGCCTAGAGTCACTTTTCAATTAATTTAATTATGGGGTTTTACGTGCCAAAACCAGTTCTGATTATAGAGTCACTTTTCCCTGTAGCAGCTTAGCGGTGCTCGATGTCGCAGGCGCTGAGAACCTCATGTGCGGCTTGCAAATTTCCAATGACGAGGAGCTCATCGACGTATGCTTTTCGGTGTACGGCTTGCTCATTAACGTCGCCGATACTGAGCAAGCTACTGAGCAGCCCGGGGTGAACATTTCCGCTGTCTTTCTCACAAATTGAAAGCCTGAAGCCCGACTTGCAGTTCGGAGCGAAGCAATAAGTCTCCTTGGTGGAGCAATGCCGCCGCTAATCTCGCCAGTCATTTTTCCGACCTGGAACATTTCACATCGCTTAGGAACTTGCAAAGAATAACAGACGGGGAGCTCTTCACCTTTGAAACTGACATGAACAAACGACATATAACTATTCCAATACGAGATTTATTTATTTATTTATTATTATTTTTTTCTTGCTCGCCGCCAGCCCCCTAGCTGTAGCAGACGACGCGCGCAGCGGAACCGTTGTACTGACCGCAGCGTCAATTTTGCGTCATGACGCGGAGAAGCGGTAAACTACGCTCCAGACGCGTCGGTCGGCACACCCACGTGGGCACACCTACCCATCTAGCCACCGTGATTCTATGTCATTGCTGTTTTTTGATTAATCAAAACTAGCAATGACATTAAGATAGGGCTAAAAACATAGGCCACTCATATCTTATCATTATCGTAACACTGTTCTGCGTTTTTCCGCCGGAGATGATATCTCTCCTGCATCCATATTAATAAAGGGAAGCTTATTCCTGTCTGTATTAAAGCTTTAGGGCCCCGTTACGCAGTGTGAGCACGGCGCCGAGGGCGTTGAGCGCGCCGTGAGTACAGTGTACTAGAACTCTTCTACTACACTGTACCGTGAGCGAAAGCTCGTTAGCAATCCCAGCGCGCCACGCGCCCCATGCTTTCTACCAATCGTAACGCGGCATCCGCGGTGCCAGCCGGCCGGCGGGAAAAAGAAAACTCGCCTTCGTGCATGGCGTTCGCCGCCAGCGTTTCCCGGTAAACATTACGTCTACATAAGCTGCAGTTGCCGGGAAGCGTGAGAAGTACTACGGGATCTTTGAAAGCTTAAGCGTCTCAATTTTTTTTTTCCTGGCCTCTTCTCCCCACTTCGGTGTCCGTTTCTAACCGTGATCTTGGTGCGAGCGCAGTACCGCACATTATGCGTTGCTTTCGCGATTTTTCCCAAGCACGTACGTCCCCCACAAACGCTACCGATGCGCTGTCAGCTTGGCTGTAAAACGATCGACGCAGTGGCGTACTATATAGCCAGCGGGTGGCACACCAGGCCTGGTGGCGTGCCTGGTCATAGGCTATGACCAGGCACGCGTGCACGCCTCCCCCTCTTCCTGAAATTTCTGTATGGTGTTAGGATGCGGACTGCCCACAGTCTAAAAATAGTTTACACCCTTTGGGTCGTATCTTGTCCCCAAACAATGATGATCTGCCTTGCTTGCATTTCCCTTGTTGAAAGCTCGGCGCTTGCCGAGAATGCTGTGTCGTTTGGGGACAAGATACGACCCAAAGGGTGTAAACTTTTTTTAGAGTGCAGCCCCCGGTCGCAGTCAAGTGCACGCCCCCTCCATTTCCGGAAAAAAAAAAAAATCATTCTGGTTACACAACTGCCGTAGGGCGCTAACAGCGTCTTCCGCTGCCGGTTAAGCGTTGTGCACACACGCACTCGCGTTTACTTGCGGACAGTAATAAGCGTCAAGCTATAACTGTTAATTGAATATATATATAAATTCTAGCTATTATTAAAATGCCTTTGTCATATGATACAGCGCCTATATCTAATAAATTATATCGAATAGCGCCCACTGAGACGCGCCCGCGGACACATGCGTTCTTGCCCGTGATCACGTAATGACAACGTGGCTTTAATGATAGGAAACGACGTACAGACAAAGGAAGATAACGCGAGTGTATCGAAAATTACCACAGCGCAAAAAAAAAAGAAGAAAAAAAAAGCCGTTTTCGGTGGGCGGTCTATAATTACCCTTGCAGCGCGCGCTGTGCGTTTCCGACACAAAAGACCATTTCGTGCGCGCCGCTCTGTTGTACTGGTGCCTAATTTCTTCGTCTACGCCTTATCATCATCATCTTGCGCCTTTGTCCTTGACCTTTGGCCATGCTTTGGCTACGACGCTGAGACGGCTTGCGTACTATTGGAACGCCTGGAAAGTCCCACGGAACGCACATTCTTATCGCCTCAAAGGTATTTGTTCAGGAGAGCTTGATGTCAGTTAAAAACACGAAATATGTACATAAACTCGAGAGGCCACGTCCTACAGGTCCAGCAGAGCTTCCAGGGTCCGATCCTGACAGGTCTTCGACGCCTGTGCTCAGTCCTGCCGAGGACATGACCTCGCCGATCGACGTTGTAATGAGCGCCTCAGCCGATGAATTCTTGCTCAGTCAGATGGAGTCACTTTGTGCTTCCCTCGACAATGGGAACCACAGCGATACCAATCTAGAACAGGTCTGTCGCCTTCTGAAAGTCAAGGGTGCTGCCATGGAACCATTATTCAAAGACCAGTTGGACACACACTTCATCACCCTGCGCAACGCTTCCCGTGACGACAAACTCGACGCTTTCAGCCGCTTGATGCTCCTCGAACTGGTTGAACTGCGTGCCATGGGCTGGAAGAGCAATGAGGAGGCAACGGAGTATTATTGCCGCAAGATTGAAGAGCTCGGGATTGATTCCGTCGTGTACGACGACGCTTATGCAGTGAAACTGGCCCGCGAGTTCCAGCAGAAGCAGCAACAGGAGCAGCGTTCACAAATGGAAACTTTCAAGACGGGAACCAAGCCTGCGGCAACGCCGATCTTGCCGTGGGCCTCTCAAGACATGAAGAATCCCGAAAATTCTGCCAACCCACGAAGTGTCTCATATCAAGGACCCCTAAAAGGTGAGGCTACTTTTCAAAACCATAGCATCTGGAAAGAGAGCCCTAATCTGCAAGACGAACAAATGCATAAGCGGTCAGGAACCTCCGATATGCCAGCCAAGGCTACATGGCAGCACTTTTTAAGAAACGAAGAGGTGGTTCAAAATGCTAATGCAAGTACACAAGTCCAGACTGAAGGTGTTGTGGAAATGGCTAAAGTAATTTCTGAGGACATCACTCAGTACAGTGGGCCTCCAATGCAGGATGGAAAGTGGGCCAATGGGACAACCACTGACTATCTTAATATGTATCAGAAGACTGCTCCTGCTGAGGCTGATGGCGACGCTAAGACATGTGTAGAGACCATCACTGTTGGCAAGGATCTCATCCAGATCAGTGGAACAAACGGCACTATTGTTAATATCTCCACATGTGTACTACGGAGCTTCTTTTCCGGAACAACAGCAGACACATTTAACCTTGCAAACCAAGATTTGTCTAGCATGCTCTCTGGGTCAGGTGAGCCATCGAACAAACCTACAGTGCCTGGGCTGCACACAGATGCAGTGCATGCGCAGGGGCAAACTGTTGGAAGCAGTAGTTTTCAAAAGAGCCAGGTGGACAGCTCACATGGCGAAGCTTACGAAAAAGATGAACTGAGACTTGTGACAGATGCAGTGGCTTGGCCGCTGAGGGACACCTTGCAGTCTGTCGATGCAACGAAGACACAGTCTGCACAAGGCAGTTTTGAGAGATTTGGAGATACCAGTGGACCTTCTGAGAATAAGCGATTCAAGGGACTTGAAAGCCTTACAGAATTCAACAATCAGTGCATGCTTCCAACTGATTTCAAAGCTTGGGGCAGTAATGACAAACCTGAACAAACCAAGCGAATCGATAGGCTCGGAAGCTCAATGCAGTTTTCAAGAAGTGTTGACAACAAGCATATGCCTTCGACTAGCTCCAAGATGTTGGGCACTACCAGTGAACCTGGCCAACCCGATCAGTTCAAGGGCCTTTTGAATCCATCACAGTTATCAAACAAGGATGATGGCCAACTACTCTCAGCTGGCTTCACTGCATTGGCTAGTAGTGAAGCACACAGCCAAACAAGACAGTTGGAGAGACTTGTAGGCTTGATGCAATTTTCACGCAACACTGAAAACCAGAAGGTGCCTTCAGGTAACTTGAAGCCATTAGGCTACACAGATGGTCCCAGTCAGACTAAGCAATTCGAGGGGCTTGGAAGTGCAACACAGTGTTCAAGCAATACTAATGAGCACATGCTTTCAGCTGCCTTCAAGACATTGAGTACTAATGGCCAAACAACTGGGAAAAGGCAGCTCAAAGGATTTGCAAATTTCCCAGAGTTTGAAAGACGTGCCGATGACCAGCAAGTGCTCCTGTCATCAACTTTGTCAGAGGCTGCTGGTCCACCTTGCAGCACTCGCAGAGGCCTCAAGATGTACACTAGAGAGTTCCTCCTGCAGTGTTCCCAGTCGTCACTGGCCACTCAAGAACCACCAGACTTTCCAGTGCTGGATCCCGAGGTGTCCAATGTGATGGTGAAGAAGGTTCTCCACAAATTGAACAATTTAGCTTAAGCCAACAACCCATTCATCCTCACCAAGCTTAATGCCAAATGCAAGAGTAATAATAAATGTGAGAAAAAACCGCTTGCGTACTGTTTTCTTTGCTGCTGTAGCCGTTTTACAGTTGTACATTAGTTCTGCAATGGCAACATTTGTTTGCTGCAACTGGGATGACTACTGTACATGAGATCTGCATTTTGATTTTTTTTAGTTCACCAATGAATATTTTTGCAATAAGAGTGATTTAAGTTGCTAAATGAATTTAGCCTACCTGGTTAATTAAGTTGCTCACTAGAGGTTGGTTTTTGCAGGCAGTGTTTTAGAGTGCTGGGAGGTTGCAGCAGCCTAGCGTAGCCCGATAATTTACTTAAATTTCGTGACTCCATTACAAACTTTCTCATTTCATCAGAAAAAGTAGAGTGTGAACTGCAGTGACCAGTTTCTTTGTTATATTACAGGAACATTTCTGTTTGGTACTTTTCCCAAGTCACTTGTAAAATTTTCCAGTTCCTTGTGACATTTTTGATCTTGTTGGCCTTCACACATTCGTTTCAAAAAGGTAATGTGACTTGCGTTCTTGCCCACACAAGCTTTAGAAATTTTTAAGTGGCCTGAACTTGTATAGGGGGGGGGGCTCTTCATTTCCAAGCCCTAACCACATCTTGGGAAGATTATCATTAATTTCGCTTTGCTGAATTTTATGCACTCATTTTTATTGCAAATGCAGCATTACAAAGAACAAAAGGAAGCTAATTAGATTTGGTTGTTTTCAGGCATGTGAAGACTTGAGAAAATTAGCATGTTTTAGCTTGTTGAAGTGGTAAAAACGATTTGTCGCAGTATGTGGCCCTCTGAACCAACTCTCTCGATTTTGTTTTTATGGCGCTCATTATCCTGCATTTGTAATGCTGCATTTGTAATGCTGCATTTGTAATAAAAATGAGTGCAAAGAATTCAGCAAAGCGAAATCAATGATAATCTTCCCAAGATGTGGTAAGGGCTTGCAAATGAAGAGCTCATCAAAGTATGACGTGCATTGTTGTTATCGACACTTGCGACTTCAGCAAGTGCATGCAGCCTGTCTTGTTTTTTCACAGCTGTTCACCAACTAGGTCTTGTTGACTTGCGCAACAAAGGGTGCCATGCCAACAGTTGGAACATTATACTGCGCCACATTCAGTAAACACTCGTAACGAAATCAGTTTATTCAAAATAACTCTTAAGTTTTATGTGGTCCTGATTGCAATGCGCATATTTTCAGCCAGATTACTTGAAGCAGAAATGCACCAGACTTTGCCTAGTGTAAAGTGCAAAGTGGGTAATCCAGACAGGAATACAGCATGTAGACGATGGCCCTTTGTTTTTACTTGCTATCAATGTGGAGAGGCTTATAGCTCCCTAAAGGCAACTCTGCCACATGGCTTCTCGTGACTTGATATCGGATGATGTCGACAGCTGCTCGCAAGCATCAGTAGAATGTCGCAACTGTCATGTTTATTACTATTGAGCCCAGCTTTGTTTTCATATTTTACGAGCTCCCGCACCATCTAAGTGCGCTTTCAGCATTACTGTGACTCTTTAGGGTCTGTGCTTTTAACAAAATACCGCTTACGACAAACCAATTTCCTGTCTCAATGACTGCATTATATTGCGAGTTGGCTGTACTTTCAGACTGGAAATTTTAGGCACAAATGTGAAGGCATTGTTTGCAGGCATAAATTTTGGAATGCTTTTGTCATACATTGTTTCTGACCATTCTGGGTATGTACATGTCAATGCTTTTTCTTTTGTAGCTTGTGATGTTCTTGCGACAGTTTGTGTGTGTGTTTTAGCAAATAGGGAGTAACCAACTTGTATGTTGAGAGTGTAGTATGCAGAGGGAAATCTTTGTAACTATATATAACACTGTTTTCTTGGTAGTCTGTGAGCGTGCAAATCGGACCAAACGGTGTCCTGATGTGTCGCTAGCAAAGAGGGTAATGCTAGTGAAGGACTTTTGCCTGCATTCGTGCAGTTTTTTTTTTTTTCTTCAAATGCCATTGTTCCAGGCACACCTGCCTGGCAGTTCATACGGTTCATATGTGTGTGTCGATCCGTCACGCTTAGGTAGTGCATGATGTGTTGGACTTGCAAACAAGAACTGTGTCATAGTCAACCGGTGGAATTCCTATAGAATGAATGAGAGCAAACGCAGGGTTTTTGCATTGTTGTTTTCATACTGTCACTTCTTCACATATGTGCCTGCAGTCGGTCTCCGGGGCCTGACAAACTCTCTCAGAACACTCCTGGCACCTCGCTTTTTTTTTTTTTTGTCATTGTTTTGTTTTCTGCGAGAGACTACTTTAAAGGTGCCCTGCAACACCGTTTCTTGAAAACTGAGAGCATGCTAGAGTGAGTGCAATGCCTTTCAATGAAAATATAATCCCACATAAATTTTTAAAGAGGACATAATGATAACGGAGATTTAGAGAGCGCAATGTGGTGTTTCGTCTCATCTGGGCCGGTGATGATAGCAGTGCCCCGCCCAATGGCTCCTTACCTTTTCGTCTTGGATGCACTTATGGTAACCTTTAAGAAATGACACCCGATGAGGGTACCGGGAACGACAGCCGAGTGCGAGAGGACGGTTAGGACACGTTGACAATTGCAGCTTCCCCGATTGCTAGAAGATTATAGGGATGTGCCTGCATGTGCGAGCTGCTCAGGAGTGACTCATGGTCCTGTACAATTAGCCATTTGTTGGCATCTGTGAGCTTTCGAGCTGTGATGGTGGCGGAGGAGACAGAGCGGGGCCTCGAAAGCCACAGGAGGGAGTAAGCGATGCTTTATGTGCGATTGCGGGGCTCCCTGCTCCATGCAGTGGAATAATATTTGGCTCACACATTATGACAACATTGTCTTCAGATGACGAGGGTTGGCTCGCAGTGTTCAGAAAGTGTTGCAGTGCCCCTTTAAACGGTCTCTTTCACTCCTTGCCTTTGGGAGAATAGGGGAAATGTACAGGTTGAGTGTGGCTTAAGTGAATGGTGGTAGGACAATTGTGTCACAGATCCACTTCCTGTCTGGAAGAAAGTCTATGAAGACAGTGCAGGGTGTTCCAAAGCAATCATTTAAAATGCCATTTTGTTTGTGCGTGGTTTTTCTGCCGATTCTATTCAGTGGGACGATTTACATTCATTTTTCTTTTTACGAGCCGGTGTTTCTTCAGCAGCACATTGGCACCTTGCATGCATTTTGTTGTTTTCACATTTTGTTGCCGAATCTTTTTTTGTTGTTGTTGGCTGTTTTTGTTGCTTCTTTGTGTGCGGCTTTTGTTGCCATTGCGATTGTATGTCCTCTTGTTATTTTGGTGTGCCTGCTTTAGAAAAATTCGTGGAGTCCCGTGATTACTGTGGTGGGAGGGTTCGAGCCGAGGCGGCCGAGGAGGCAGGCTGAAGCCCGAGGGCCGCGGAGTAAAGACACACGCTCCGAGTCCCCAGCAGAAGTGCCCCCATTTATTCACAGCACAGCCTTTATATGCTACATCCTATAGAGGGCGCCTCATAATCGGCTTAGCACTCGCGCCCTCTACATCCCCCCTTTTGGGAAAGTAACAGAAAGCAACCCCTTGCTCTCAGGTATACAACGTAATGACAAATGTCTCATGGCACGTTCTACAAGTTCAGCCGCACCGGCGGCCTAACACAACGTCCAGACCGAGTGCGTACAACTGACCCAGGCGGTCTTGAGGGAGTAGCCGGGGCAACCGGTGGCGATGCAACTGGTAGAGGATTAAGTGCCCTGGGAGTTGGACTGCTGCACACAGGCTCTGGGCGAGTTGGAGTCTGTGGCAGGCTTTCAGATCCTCGTGTCCGTGGACTGGAGCTGCCGAGGTCTAGACCACCTGATGACGGAGACTGCTGCGGAACCAGATGTCTCCGGTTGCGGACGAGAGCACCTGCATCCGTCTGGACCACGTAGGAGCGTGGACGCTGCGCTGGGCTAAGAACAGTGCCAGCACAATCTGTGTCGCGAATCCACACTCTCTCCCTCCTCCAGGGGCCGCAAATCTTGTGCAGCATGTCGACGGTCAAAATCTTGACGCTGGCGACGTCGTTGGGTAGTGTCACGCCGGTGGAAGTCGGCAGCGTTAGGTGGTTCTGGAAGCAACACGGCCATGGGGACCGGAAGGCGAGTCCTGAGGCTGCGCCCCATGAGCAGCTGAGCAGGGCTGTACCCGGTCACGCCAGGTGCGTTGCGGTATGCCAAGAGGGCCAAAGGCCAGTCCGGAGACTTCTTGAAGAGTTCCTTAACCGTCCGCACCATACGCTCGACTTCCCCATTAGACTGCGGGTACCTGGGACTGCTGGTGACGTGGGAGAATCCGTAGCTCTGGGCGAAGACGCGGAATTCTGCCGACGAAAATTGAGGCCCATTATCGCTGACGAGGGTCTCTGGGATCCCATGCCTTGCGAAGACACTTTTGATGATGGAGATCACCGCTGTAGACGTCGTCGAGCGAAGGGACAGCACTTCAGGGTACCTCGAGTAGTAATCTACGAGGAGAAGGTAGTCGGCTTCTTCGTGATGAAATATGTCCACCCCGACTCGCTCCCAGGGACGGCTAGGCGTCACGGTAGGCAGCAGTGGCTCTGCTCGCTGGACCCGCGTGGTAGCACAGTTGGGACAGTTCTCCACCATTGTCTTGATCTGACTCCCCATGGTCGGCCACCAGACAGCTCCCCTGGCGATGGCGCGGCAACGGTTCACTCCGAGGTGTCCGTCATGGATGAGGGAGAGGACGTGCTTCCGCAGAGAAGCGGGCACCAGCAGGCGTCCACCGCAGAGGAGAAGGCCGTCACCAATACTGAACTCGGCCCGATGAGCCCAGAACTGAGCCATGCTGAGAGGCAGATTCTCTTTCCTAGGCCACCCTTGCTCACAGTACAACTTGAGCTGCGCGCACTCCCCATCTGCAGCCTGGTGAGCTCGGAAGTCGTCGAGGAGGACTGCAAATGTAGGAGGGATAGCACGGAGTGCTTCTTGAACGTACAGCTCCACCTTGTCAACAGCTGGAGTCGCTGGCAGCTGGACGACTGGGTCCCTTGAGAGTGCATCTGCGGTGGCCAGCTGTTTCCCAGGAACGTACTTGACATCAAACTGGTGCTGGAGAAGGCGGATGCGGAAGCGCTGGATTCGTGGTGGCATGAGATCGAGATCCGCGGTTCCTAGGAGCTGTACTAACGGCTTATGGTCGGTCTCGAGGGTGAAACGAAGACCCCGAAGAAACTCGTCGAATCGGTTGATGGCCCAGGTGGCAGCCAGTGCCTCCTTTTCGATCTGGCTGTACCTCCGTTCCGTTTCAGTCAGCGCTCGAGAGGCGTATGCAACTGGTCGGCGCTCCCCTGATGGCTGGTCTTGAAGGAGGACAGCACCCAACCCGAAGGAACTGGCATCTGCGGAGACTGTCGTCAACAGTGCAGGGTTGTACCTTGCGAGGCAGATGTCCGACGACAGCATGCTCTTGAGCTTTTCAAATGCTGAAGCCTGCGCTGGTCCCCATGTCCAGGCTGCAAGCTTGTTCAGGAGACTTCTGATTGGCGCAGTCGTTTGAGAGAGGCCCGGGAGGAAGCGACCGACATGGTTGAGCATACCGAGAAAACGTTGGACACCATGAACGTCCTGAGGAGCTGGCATGCGCTGAATGGCGGCCACTTTCTCTGGATCCGGAGTGATGCCATTGGCACCGACGACAACGCCAAGGAACCGCACGCTGGACACGCCGAAAGTGCACTTGGCAGCGTTGAGGGTGACCCCCGCTTGTTGGAGGCGACCAAGGACTGCCTGGAGGCGTTGGTCGTGTTCTTCTGTGGTGCGGCCAAACACAAGGATGTCGTCCATAAGGTTAACAACACCAGCCAACCCTTCCAGCAGGCGAGACATCTGACGCTGGAAGTATTCCGGGGCCGATGTTATGCCGAATGGGAGGCGGCAGTAGCAATACCTGCCAAACGGAGTGATGAAAGTCGTGTACTTCTGGGAGTCGCGCGCCAGGCGTACTTGGTGGAAGCCTGAAGTTGCGTCCAACTTCGAGAAAACGCGTGCGTCACCGAGAAGTCCGAGGGTTTGGTCGACAGTCGGGAGTACGTGGCGTTCACGCAGAACGACTTGGTTGAGTTTGGTCAAATCAACGCACAGGCGGTAACCCCCCGCTGGCTTCGGGACGACGACAAGTCCCGCGCACCAGTCCGTCGGTTCGTCGACGCACCGGATCACGCCCTCCTGCTCCATCTTGTCGAGCTCCTTTTTGACTACGTCTCGTAGCGGTATCGGGATACGCCGGGCTGTGCTGAGGGCATACGGTACCGCGTCAGGCTTGATACGTATCGTGTACTCTTCCGGAAACGTGCCCAGGCCGGTGAAAAGGGCTGGAGGGACTTCACGAGGTGGTGCGTCCGGCAGAGCTGGTGCGACGGCGCCGACAAACTTGACGACCCCAAGGGCAACGATAGCGGGATAGCCGAGAAGTGGCTGCTCTTGTCCCGCAACGACGTAGAGGCGCTCGTTGACTTGCCTGCCTCTCCAAGACAGCGCCGCGTCGAAGGTGCCGAGAAGCTTCAGGGCTTGTTTCCCGGGTCCGAAAAGTTCTTCGCCTCGCGGCTTATCGAGGACGGCTGGGCAGCCGGGAAACGTGCGCGGAACCACCGAGACGTCGGCTCCAGAGTCCACTTTGAAGACGAGAGGGTTCCCGTTGACACGCACCTCAACGTACCGCCCGTTGCGGGCCACCGCCGCGACGGAGTGGAGCTCGACGGATCCGAGGCGCTTCCCTGAGCGACATACCGCCGCGAAGTGGCCTCGCTTCTTGCAGTGGTTACAGACCGCTTTGGCCGCTGGACAGTCAGACCGTCGGTGAAACTCGTGACCGCAAAATCCGCATTGCCTACTTAGGCCTAGGCCGCATTTCAAAGCCTCGCCAGCTCTGTTGCTCGAGTGCGAACCGTCGGGTCGGTCACGTGACGCAAAGTCAGCAAAGTTGCCAGAGTCCCGTCTATTGCGTCGTCCGCGTGCACGCTGCGCGGGTTTACGCGAAGTCGCCGCGTCCACGTGAGCTGCCGTAAGCGGTTGCCCAGCGGTGAGGGACAGGCGTTGTCTTTCGCGTTCGGCGTCTTCGTGCTGACGAGCTTGCACGAGTGCGTCGTCCAGGGAAAGGCTCGGAGTGCGGCACAGCTTGTCTGAAAGGCGAGAATCCGCCAAACCCACGACGAAACGGTCGCGAACAAGACGCTCTTCAACGGCAGGTGACGGGTAGTTACACTTGCGTACCATGTTCCGAAGGGCCGTGAAGAAACTGTCGACGGTTTCGCCTGGCTCTTGCGTCCGCTTGTGGAACCGAGAGCTCTCGTACACCTCGTTTACGGGGTGCACGAAGTAGCTTGTGAGCCGCCGGGTGACTTCCGCGTAGGACTTGTACGCTTCTTCATCGGACATGAGAGAACTGAGGACAATGCGTGCACGGGGGCCCATACAGTAGAGGAGAGTCCTAACCCTCGTCTCGTCCGGGGCTGCGTGCATGCCGGTGGCGAAGGCATAGTCCTCAAATTGCCGTAACCAGGGCAGCCACTCGCCGACATCGTCGAAGGAGAACGGAGCGGGACTCCGGAGACTGGCGGCAGCGAGAGCAGGAACTAGAGCGTCTTTGTTAGCCATGGCAAGTCGCGGGAACCACGCATCCCACTTCTGACACCATGTGGTGGGAGGGTTCGAGCCGAGGCGGCCGAGGAGGCAGGCTGAAGCCCGAGGGCCGCGGAGTAAAGACACACGCTCCGAGTCCCCAGCAGAAGTGCCCCCATTTATTCACAACACAGCCTTTATATGCTACATCCTATAGAGGGCGCCTCATAATCGGCTTAGCACTCGCGCCCTCTACAATTACCTTTGTTTTTTTTTTTGTTTTTTTGCTGTTGCCATGTGTTGCATCTACATTTCACTAATGCAATAGATGGTCTCACCTCCACCCCCCCCCCCCCTTTTTTTAATTTTTGTATTGTGATTGAAAACCAATGTGATAGTAGTGACACTTGGTACTAACTGCACATTTAAAGCTTTTTTTTACTTGTTGCTGTTTTTGTCAGTTGTTTTTCTCAAGCACACTTTTACACACCAGCTATTGTGTTATCCCATTAGTGTTTTTATTTTTCGTCTGTGATCTGCAGATAAAAACTCATCACAATAGCGACTGTCATCGTCGTACATATTTACACTTTGAAACCTTGATTTAGGCAAGCATTGTTTTGTTGTTGACATCTCTCATGTACCTCTGCAGTTATTGTCATGTCCCATGATGATATCTCTGACAATAAATTACGCTCATTTGTGCACTAAAGCATTGAAGTAATGATTCGCATCAGTGTTTTAGACCAACTACACTGCCCAAGATAATGTTTGTATATTTAGTCAAAGTTGTCGCACGAATGATCGCTTTTTCCTGTGAAGCCAAGGCATAAGAACTACAGGGTGTTCACAGTACTCAGCGGCCCTCTATAGTGTTTGTTAGCTGGAAATAATGGTATGCATTCATTTGGTTGCAGACTGAAGTGACTGCATGTGATATTGAGGAGAATAGTCTGATGTGTGTATGAAGTTTACTTCGATGGATGTGCGAAGCTTAATTCCTCTTCTGGGTTAGAGTAAATTTTTATTCATTCTGACATGTCAACATTATCATGGCCATGATCTTTGCGATGTTTACAAGGATTCGTTGAAAAGCATTTCAGAATACATTTCTGCTGATGATCATGTAAAAAATACACTCGCAAGGCAGTAAACTCTGTTACAAAAGTGAGAATTTGCTTTGTTCTGCCTGCTACAATTTTGTAAGAATTAGGATTGCACATTTGGAAATATTTATCTAGTCTTTATTTACTTCTTCTTCATTTTTTTTTTCATGATATGCAACATCTGTGTTCACAATATGAACTGACTTTCTGCCCATGCAATCCTATGTATCACACTACTTGCTCGCATTAAGCTTGTGTACTATATTGTTCTTTATTTTAGTCTGTTTGGTTGCTCTCAGCAATTCATCAGTGCATGCTTAATATCTGGCCAGGAAAGGAAGTATGCAGCTTAGCGCTGTTGGTTCACACTGCATAATGGTGAGACATCTGGGGGGTATTCTGCAAGAGTCCACCTTGTGTGCTGTCCATTTCGGTCACCACTGATTGGCTGGAGCTGTACCAGCAAGGAGGAGACTGGTTTGGGTGCCTGCCTCCTTCTCACTCTGACCCCAGCCAAGCCAATCAGCACTTCAGCAGCTGCCGAAATAAATGGACAGTCCGCTAGGTCGACACTTCCAGAATATCCCCCCGCCACCCTAATCGTGTTATGCTAGCAGATATAGAGTGCCGCGGTTCTTTTCAAGCTAATATCTTCATTGGCCTTTCGACTGCACTCTTTTTCTCTGTCCGTGCTAGCTAAATTATGAATGGGAACTATCACTTGGGGACCAACTTTGCATTGCAAAAAAATAAGCATGACACAACATCGTAAAATTCAAGTCTAGCAGTTAAAGTTCAGTGCCTCATAATCAGATGGTGATTTTGGCATGTAAAACCCCATAATTAAATTAATCAGTCAATAAAAGATCTTGCAAGAAATTTCAACAAGTGACTGATATATGGGGCTTCGAAAAACATTAGTGGCAAGAGAAGCCTGAAAATACTTTGTGTCCGCTACAGAGTTTTACATTAGTAATGATTTAGTCTTCAAGTCTGGGTGCACCGTTAACACCATATCAATGAACTGTTTAACAGCTCACCCGAGCTTCCACACTTGAAAGAAAACAGGATAGCTTTCACCAACTAATAAGCAATACAATACTGTCACAAACTGGCAAGTTGGGCACATTGATAAAGTTGTATGCTGATGGATAAACAGGGCAAAGAAGGATGTGGACTCGGGGGAAAAAAAAAAAAACAATTCGAATCACCTGAAGTGGAGGCGTTGGCTGTTAATAATATTATGATGTGGTGGACCAACGTTGAGACCTTGCTGGTGCTAGGCTATTTATGTTGGATCGTCTGCTGACTCAAGTTATGAGAGCGCTTTTTGTATTTTAAGTATATTCACGAATCGAGCCCAAGACGTATTGCTTTATTTTATTGCAACCAAACAGTGAACCGTATGCACTTGCCAACACAATTCGTCTCGTAATAATTTAAATACCGTAACTGAGGCAGCAATAAACACAATAGCTGGATTTCTCGAAATTGAAACATTAGAACTCACTAAATATCACGTAAACACTTTTCCATATACCGTATAAAACCACTGCAGTATTGTTTTATGCATGGAAAAAATGCATCTACGTATTTAATACAATGGGCTGGAGCGCCGCGTTTATACTAATAAATGTGATCGCTAGAAAATTGACTTCAGCATATCGTGTCTTCTTAGACGACAGTAACAAATTCCCCATTCTGGCTTTGCCTACAGTGCTCAAAAGGGCATTGTATTCGCAATATATGATGATGATGATGATGATGATGATGATGATGATGATGATTTATTGGCATCCCCTTTGAAACGGGGTGGCGACAAATAGTCACCTAGCCTGCTTGATTTAATCAGCTATACTATACATGTTCTTTATCTAGCATTTTTGTATACCGCTCATTATTATTTTTCTTTTCCAACAATTTACCTTGTACCGCTGCCTATGATTTTAAGAGATCAGGTCGTATCCATCTTTTCCCTGCTTTTTTTCCACCAGTACTCTAATCGTCTCTTGCTGATCTCTACAGCTTATCTGTTTATGTTTCCTTCCACTTTAAACCCAAGCGCTTCTGGGAGTTGCACGTTACCGACGGTTCTCGCTGGGTGGATCCCGTCGCATTCCATTAGGATGTGCCGAGTGGTTTCTGGATCTCTTCTGCAGCATACACATGTCTCATCTAGTTCAGAATATTTGTTCCGATATGTTTTCGTCCCTAGGCAACCGGCTTGAGCCTCAAATAGCAAGGCACTACCCTGTGTGTTATAGTACAGATTTTCCCTTCTAATTTCTTTCTTCTCATTCTTGTAAATCTCCATTAATTGTCCTTTTTGTTTCCATTCTTTGCATCCAATTCACGGTCTCTATTTCTCTCACTTTCTTTCTGATGACCCCTGGTTGTATATTTACAGTTTCGATTATCCTGTACTTGGTTGCCAACTTCCTTGACCTCTTCCTCCATTCTGTGTCCACGCTTTTCATGTAGAGATACTTGTGCACTTTAGCCGCCCATTTATTTTCATCCGTGTTCCTGAGCCTTTCTTCAAAACTAATTTTGCTCTCTGCTTCTCTGACTTGAAAAGAGGCCCAACCCATGTCACCCTGCACGGCCTCATTTGTCGTATTACTGATCTTTGGTTAACTTCCAAACCCGCCAATATATCTGATTTTAAGCATATAATGGCATTTGCGAATGTTAGCGCTGGCACCATTACTCCTTTCTAGATTCCGTGCACCACCTCATACTTATTGTGGCCCCACAGTGCTCTGTGTTTCATTATTGCTGCATTCCACTTCCCCTTTATTTTCAGATTATCTTGGTGGTTCCTTGAGTAATTCTTTCCTTCGTTTATGTGTACGCCGAGGTACTTATATTGCTTCACTATGGGTATTACTTGCTGTTGAATTGACATTACAAAGTTACTCGTGTGTTCATTAAAGATCATAATTCCTGATTTCTCTAACCTAAACATAAGACCTAGATTTGTCGCTGCCAGTAGCGCACCCAGGATCTCTGCCAGGGGCGGGGGTTGACAGTTTGCCAATACTATCTAAACAGCACTAATTTCGATTTCGTCATGGGAAATTGTAAAAAAAATTCGCTTTTTATGAGTGTGCAGACGATTGCGCATCTTACATCTTATTTGCAGCACTCAAATGCGTAAGGAAAGAAAAGGAATTAAACAAAAGGGGGGGTTAAGTCGGCCTCAGGGGGGGGGGTTACAATCCCCGAATCCCCCCCCCTCCCCCCCGTGGGTGCGCCACTGGTCGCTGCATTCCCACAGATATTCGCAAGTATCTGTAGGAAATTGCAGCAGGCAGAACAAAGCAAATTCTCACTTTTGTAACAGAGTTTACTGCCTTGCGAGTGTATTTTTTTGCATGATCATCAGCAGTAATGTATTCTGAAATGCTTTTCAACGAATCCTTGTAAACATCGCAAAGATCATGGCCATGATAACGTTGACATGTCAGAATGAATAAAAATTTACTCTAACCCAGAAGAGGAATTAAGCTTCGCACATCCATCGAAGTGAACTTCATACACACATCAGACTATTCTCCTCAATATCACATGCAGTCACTTCAGTCTGCAACCAAATGAATGCATACCATTATTTCCAGCTAACAAACACTATAGAGGGCCGCTGAGTACTGTGAACACCCTGTAGTTCATATGCCTTGGCTTCACGGGAAAAAGTGATCATTCGTGCGACAACTTTGACTAAATATACAGACATTATCTTGGGCAGTGTAGTTGGTCGAAAACACTGCAGTGATGCGAATCATTACTTCAATGCTTTAGTGCACAAATGAGCGTAATTTATTGTCAGAGATATCATCATGGGACATGACAATAACTGCAGAGGTACATGAGAGATGTAAACAACAAAACAATGCTTGCCTAAGTCAAGGTTTCAAAGTGTAAATATGTACGACGATGACAGTCGCTATTGTGACGAGTTTTTATCTGCAGATCACAGACGAAAAATAAAAACACTAATGGGATAACACAATAGCTGGTGTGTAAAAGTATGCTTGAGAAAAACAACTGCCAAAAACAGCAACAAGTAACAAAAAGCATTAAATGTGGAGTTAGTACCAAGTGTCACTACTATCACATTGGTTTTCAATCACAATACAAAAATTAAAAAAGGGGGAGGGGAGCCCATCTGTTGCATTAATGAAACGTAGATGCAACACATGGCAACGGTAATGACATGACCCCATGAATCTTTCTAAAGGAGGCGCACCCAAATAACAAGAGGACATACAATAACAATGGAAACAAAAGCTGCAAACAAAGAAGCAACAAAAACAGCCAACAACAGCAACAAAAAAGATTCAGCAACAAAATGTGAATAACGTGAATAATGTGAAAAAAGCATGCAAGGTGCCAATGTGCTGCCGAGCAAACACCGGCTCGTAAAAAGAAAAATGAACGTAAATCGTCCCACTGAATAGAATGGGCAGAAAAACCGCGCACAAGGCAAAATGGCATTTTAAATTATTGCTTTGGAACACCCTGCACTGTCTTCATAGACTTTCTTCAAGGCAGGAAGTGGATCTGTCACACAATTGTCCTACCACCCTTCACTTAAGCCACACTCAACCTGTACATTTCCCCTATTCTCCCAAAGGCAAGGAGTGAAAGAGAGCGTTTAAAGGGTCTGCAGCATTACAAATGCAGGATAGTGAGCGCCATAAAAACAAAATCAATAGAGTTGGTTACCACGGCCACATACTGCGACAAATCGTTTTACCTAAAAAATACTAATTTTCTCAAGTCTTCACATGCCTGAAAACAACCAAATCTAATTAGTTTCCTTTTGTTCTTTGTAATGCTGCATTTGTAATAGAAATGAGTGAAAAGAATTCAGCAAAGCGAAATCAATGATAATCTTCCCAAGATGTGGTAAGGGCTTGCAAATGAAGAGCTCATCAAAGTATGACGTGTATCATCGTTATCGACACTTGCGACTTCAGCAACACCTGTGGCGTCATTGCAATTTCTGCATTGTGGCAATAAGAATGGATCACCAAAGGAACAAATTTGAAATATGACACCACCAGCTAGCTTTTCTCAGGAATTTACATTTGGCACGCACTAGGGTACCAAGATGCAAGCGTCTCAATAACTCGGCCCCCTAATAGGCTGCAACTTAACATTCCACATATCCTTCAATGTTGAACGTTGGCAACACTCAACTTGAGGTCACACTCGATGCAAGTGTTCCACGTAAGTTTTTCAGCTTCATGCTTTGATGCAAAGCCTCTGAAGGCTGCAAGGGCTGAAGACTTGCAGCCAAGAATGAGCTTTAGCCATTGACCAGCAGTACTTCCTATGTCCAGCTTGGCTAGCATAAAATCATCTGGTTTGAATGTTGGCTTTCAATTAGCGCTGGTTTAAAGTGAAGCGTAAAACAGTCTCAAAGTTAATGTGCTTAGTAGTGATTGAGTCCTTTTTAGAAGCTGCAAATGTGTCTTAGTCGTATGAATTGGGAGGAGTATGAGAATATAATTATTTCGTCCTGAAAGGGCACAAAAATGGTTCTGGAAGCATTTGCTAAATCAAGTCATGCTTGTGGTCCCGTCATATGAAGCTTGAAGCCTTGACGATAAAAAATGCCAGGTCCTGCTGTGTGGTCAGAATATAGTAGTATGACAATTCTTGGTGCTTCATGCCTTGGTTTACTAAAATTAAGTTCAGCTAAACTCACTTATGCTCTTGTGGGAGACTTATTCTCTTGATGGCATCTGTGCAAGGATTCACTCACAGGAAGAGAAGAAACGAAGAAGCAAAAAAAAAAATGCTTTCTCACAACCCGAGATGACAGCACAGATTGCAATTGCACGTTCATTGTAATGGTCACAAACACAAGCTTGGAATGCATTTATCAATTGTGTTTCATTTCCTGCCTTCGGAAAAGTTCACACATTTTTGTTGATGCCGAGTTTCCCAAGCTTACTCAGGAAATGTAACCCGAGGCAAAGTCCACGGAAGACCGAGATTACCAGTTGTACGAGGACGGAAAAAAGAAAACCAAAGCAGCAATGATTCGCTTGTTATGTTCTTTGGCATTGCATTTGAACCCCAATGTAATGCACCCAGATAAAGCAAATTATTCTCTTCATCAAGCACGCGAAACTTAGTGGCCTACACTCGTGTAGAATAACTCCCTCATAACGGACAGGGCATTGGATATATCGAACTCTGGCTATCCGATGCCAGGCGAGATGTCGCCTCGCTTGACTCTGCGGAATGCACTTTCTGCAATGGATGTGCTGTGCCAATACTGTGCAGACGTTTAAGGAATCGAAGTGCACCAAGTCTACACAATCCCGCACATCAAAAATGCCATTCTTATTGACACTGAAAAGCAGTTCGAGGCGCAGGCAAAAATTACTGCCAACTACGCCTACACCTGTAGTTTTGTCTTTACTAAATTGATGACTTCCTGACTTCTTTTCTCCTACAAAGGTAACAAATCCATATACAGTCAAACCTCGATATATGAACCTAGAATTAACAAAATTCGCGATATAACGACGTATTTTGCAGTGCATTCGCACAACTGATTCAGCTGTTCATTGCTTACTCTAAACTCCCAACGTTTGACGATAACTAATAACAGTGGTGGCAGGCAGTGTGACACTTGCATTAAGCAGTAAAATTTTGGGTTGCTCTTCCTGCTTCTAAAGACGACCTTGTGCCAAAATGTATATACAAGTTCAGGCCACTTGAAAATTTCAAAAAGCTTGTGTGGGCAAGAACGTAAGTCACATTACCTTCTTGAAACAAATGTGGGAAGGCCAAAAAGATCAAAAATGTCACAAGGAACTGGAAAACTTTACAAGTGACTTGGGAAAAGTACCAAACAGAAATGTTCTTGTAATATAACAAACAAACTGGTCACTGCAGTTCACACTCTACTTTTTCTGATGAAGTGAGAAAGCTTATAATGGAGTCACGAAATTTGAGTAAATTATCGGACTATGCTAGGCTGCTGCAACCTCCCAGCACTCTAAAACACTGCCTGCAAAAACCAACCTCTAGTGAGCAACTTAACCAGGTAGGCTAAGTTCATTTAGCAACTTAAATCACGCTTATTGCAAAAATATTCATTGGTGAACTAAACAAAATCAAAATGAAGATCTCATGTACGTCATCCCAGCTGCAGCAAACAAATGTTGCCGTTGCAGAACTAAAGTACAACTGTAAATAGGGTACAGCAGCTAAGAAAACAGTACGCAAGTGGTTTTTTCTCACATTTATTATGATTCTTGCATTCGGCATTAAGATTGGTGAGGATGAATGGGTTGTTGGCTTAAGCTTAATTGTTCACTTTGTGGTGAACCTTCTTCACCATCGCATTGGACACCTCGGGATCCAGCACTGGAAAGTCTGGTGGTTCTTGAGTGGCCAGCGACGACTGGGAACACTGCAGGAGGAACTCTCTAGTGTACATCTTGAGGCCTCTGTGAGTGCTGCAAGGTGGACCAGCAGCCTCTGACAAAGTTGATGACGGGAGCACTTGCTGGTCATCGGCACTTCTTTCAAACTCTGGGAAATTTGCAAATTCTTTGAGCTGCCTTTTCCCAGCTGTTTGGCCATTAGTACTCAATGTCTTGAAGGCAGCTGAAAGCATGTGCTCATTAGTATTACTTGAACACTGTGTTGCACTTCCAAGCCTCTCGAATTGCTTAGTCTGACTGGGACCATCTGCGTAGCCTAATGGCTTCAAGTTACCTGAAGGCACCTTCTGGTTTTCAGTGTTGTGTGAAAATTGCATCGAGCCTACAAGTCTCGCCAACTGTCTTGTTTGGCTGTGTGCTTCACTACTAGCCAATGCAGTCAAGCCAGCTGAGAGTAGTTGGCCATCATCCTCGTTTGAAAACTGTGATGGATTCAAAAGGCCCTTGAACTGATCAGGTTGGCCAGGTTCACTGGTAGTGCCCAACGTCTTGGAGCTAGTCAAAGGCATATGCTTGTTGTCAACACTTCTTGAAAACTGCATTGAGCTTCCGAGCCCATCAATTTGCTTTGTTTGCTCAGGTTTGTCATTACTGCCCCAAGCTTTGAAATCAGTTGGAAGCATGCACTGATTGTTGAATTCTTTAAGGCTTTCAAGTCCCTTGTATCGCGTGTTCTCAGAAGGTCCACTGGTATCTCCAAATCTCTCAAAACTGCCTTGTGCAGACTGTGTCTTCGTTGCATCGAGAGACTGCAAGGTGTCCCTCAGCGGCCAAACCACTGCATCTGTCACAAGTCTCAGTTCATCTTTTTCGTAAGCTTCGCCATGTGAGCTGTCCACCTGGCTCTTCTGAAAACTACTGTTTTCAACAGTTTGCCCCTGCACATGCACTGCATCTGTGTGCAGTCCAGGCACTGTATGTTTGTTCGATGGCTCACCTGACCCAGAGAGCATGCTAGACAAATCTTGGTTTGCAATGTTAAATGTGTCTGCTGTTGTTCCGGAAAAGAAGCTCCGTAGTACACATGTGGAGATATTCACAATAGTCCCATTTGTCCCACTGATCTGGATGAGATCCTTGCCAACAGTGATGGTCTCTACACATGTCTTAGCGTCAGCCAGAGCAGGAGCAGTCTTCTGATACATATTAAGATAGTCAGTGGTTGTCCCATTGGCCCACTTTCCATCCTGCATTGGAGGCCCACTGTATTGAGTGATGTCCTCAGAAATTACATTAGCCATTTCCACAACACCTTCAGTCTGGACTTGTGTACTTGCATTAGCATTTTGAACCACCTCTTCGTTTCTTAAAAAGTGCTGCCATGTAGCCTTGGCTGGCATATCGGAGGTTCCTGACAGCTTATGCATTTGTTCGTCTTGCATTTTAGGGCTCTCTTTCCAGATGCTATGGTTTTGAAAAGTAGCCTCACCTTTTAGGGGGCCTTGATATGAGACACTTTGTGGGTTGGCAGAATTTTCGGGGTTCTTGGTCTCTTGAGAGGCCCACGGCAATATCGGCGCTGCCGCAGGCTTGGTTCCCGCCTTGACAGTTTCCATTTGTGAACGCTGCTCCTGTTGCTGCTTCTGCTGGAACTCGCGGGCCAGTTTCACTGCATAAGCGTCGTCGTACACGATGGAATCAAACCCGAGCTCTTCAAACTTGCGACAATAATACTCCGTTGCCTCCTCATCGCTCTGCCAGCCCATGGCACGCAGTTCAATCAGTTCGAGGAGCATCAAGCGGCTGAAAGCGTCGAGTTTGTCGTCACGGGAAGCGTTGCGCAGGGTGATGAAGTGTGTGTCCAACTGGTCTTCGAATAATGGTTCCATGGCAGCACCCTTGACTTTCAGAAGGCGACAGACCTGTTCTAGTTCAGTATCGTTGTGGTTCCCATTGTCGAGGGAAGCACAAAGTGACTCCATCTGACTGAGCAAGAATTCATCGGCTGAGGCGCTCATTACAACGTCGATCGGCGAGGTCATGTCCTCGGCAGGACTGAGCAGAGGCGTCAAAAACCTGTCAGGATCGGACCCTGGCGGCTCTGCTGGACGTAGAGGACGTGGCCTCTCGAGTTTATGTACATATTTCGTGTTTTTAACTGACATCTAGCTCTCCTGAACAAATACCTTTGGGGCGATAAGAATGTGCGTTCCGTGGGACTTTCCAGGCGTTCCAATAGTACGCAGGCCGTGTCAGCGTCGTAGCCAAAGCATGGCCAAAGGTCAAGGACAAAGGCGCAAGATGATGATTATAAGGCGTAGACGAAGAAATTAGGTAACAGTACAATAGCGCGGCACGCACGAAATGGTCTTTTGCTTCGGAAACGCACAGCGCGCGCTGCAAGGGTAATTATAGACCGCCCACCGAAAGCGGCGTTTTTTTTTTTTTTTTTTTTTTTGCGCTCAAGTGGTAATTTTCGTTACTCTCGCGTTATCTTCCCTTGTCTGTACGTCATTTCCTATCAATAAAGCCACGTGATCATTACGTGATCACGGGCAAGAACGCGTGTTTCCGCGGGCGCGTCTCAGTGGGCGCTATTCGATATTACTTATTACATATAGGCGCTGTATCATATGACAAAGGCATTTTAATAATAGCTAGAATTTATATATATTTAATTAACAGTTATAGCTTGACGTTTATTACTGTCCGCAAGTAAACGCGAGTGCGTGTGTGCACAACGCTTAACCGGCAGCGGAAGACGCTGTTAGCGCCCTACGGCAGTGGCGTAACCAGAATGTTTTTTTTTTCTTTTTTTTTTTCGGAAATGGAGGCGGCGTGCACTTGATCGCTACCGGGGGCTGCACTCTAAAAAAAGTTTACACCCTTTGGGTCGTATCTTGTCCCCAAACGACACAGCATTCTCGGCAAGCGCCGAGTTTTCAACAAAGGAAACGCAAGCAAGGCAGATGATTATTGTTTGGGCACAAGATACGACCCAAAGGGTGTAAACTATTTTTAGAGTGTGGGCCGTCCGCATCCTAACACCATACAGAAATTTCAGGAAGAGGGGGAGGCGTGCACGCGTGCCTGGTCATAGCCTATGACCAGGCACGCCACCAGGCCTGGTGTGCCACCCGCTGGCTATATAGCACGCCAATGCGTCGGTCGTTTCGCAGCCAAGCTGACAGCGCATCGGTAGCGTTTGTGGGAGACGTACGTGCTTGGGAAAAATTGCGAAAACAATGCATAATGCGTGGTACTGCGCTCGCACCAAGATCACGCTTAGAAACGGACACCGAAGTCGGGAGAAGAGGCCAGGAAAAAAAAAAAAAATGAGACGCTTAAGCTTTCAAAGATCCCGTAGTACTTCTCACGCTTCCCGGCAACTGCAGCTTATGTAGACGTAATGTTTACCGGGAATCGCGGGCGGCGAACGCTATGCACGAAGGCGAGTTTTCTTTTTCCCGCCGGCCGGCTGGCACCGCGGATGCCGCGTTACGATTGGTAGAAAGCATGGGGCGCGCGGCGCGGTGGGATTGCTAACGAGTTTTCGCTCGCGGTGCGCTCAACGCTCTCGGCGCCGTGCCCACACTGCGTAACGGGGCCCTAAAGCTTTATTACAAACAGGAATAAGCTTCCCTTTATGGAGGAGAGAAATCATCTCCGGCGGAAAAATGCAGAACAGTGTTACGAACTTACGATAATGATAAGATATGAGTGGCCTTGGAAGTAGCAACGCGACGATGCGATACGGCGCAAATATCAGTGTGCAGCGAGCGTTTGCGCACGCCGGATGGTAAACAAAAAAAGCCTTTTGCCCTCGCCTTGTCGGTTGCGGCAACTTAAGACGCAGCAGCATGCCATCACGACGAAGTTCTTGCCCTAACAGTTTGATCCGTTTGTGCGTACAGCACTTTCGTCGCACAGGCCGAGAATGGCAGTCGGAGTGCGCTGGAAAGAAAAAAAATACAAAAGCACGACGCGAACTTCACGTGACACGGATGGCCAATGGGGGAGCGGAGGAGGCTGGGGCGACAGGAGGCGGCTAAGAGAGGGCGAGGAGGAAGCGCCCGGGTGAGCGCGGTGGCGGCAAGATCTAAGAATGGCGCTACTTTTATAAATATAGGGGCTTTAAGTGGCCTATGTTTTTAGCGCCATCTTAATGTCATTGCTAGTTTTGATTAATCAAAAACAGCAATGACATAGAACTATAGTGGTTCAGAAAAAACTATCGAACTATATTTTATCGAACTATATAGTATATGAAAAAAAAGAACTGTAGTTCTTTAGAAAGTTCTCCCCAGTCTCATCTAGTACTATACATTGCCGACAGTGTGTCTGCGAGTCTGCGTTACAAAACACGTCACTTCTTTTTCACCATGGGGACCAGTATGGTCTACGGAGATAATTGAAGTTTCTTGTAGTCAGAGGCAGGGATCGTAAACAGTTTTGGGTGTGGGTGGGGGCTGTTAGTTTTGTTATCACAGTAGTGTTGATATGTCTCATTGTTAGTTAATTGACCCCTAATTGTGAGCCTGCAATGAGCAATGCTATAGTTTATGAATTAGCTTTCTCGTGGCTTTCTTGGCTTCCGTATTTTCTTTCCATCTTTTTCTTTTTTTCCCACTTATGCATGACATTGCTAGGATACGGCATGCATGTGTATTATACCTACGTGCTTGTAAATAAACATTGGTTTGTATTAATACAGTGTGAGCAATCGCAGCACTTGGTTCTTTGCAGGAACTTTCTCGCTACATAGCCTGCTATATAGAATATTAGCCTAGAGTCACTTTTCTTTTCCCTGTAGCAGCGCAGCGGTGCTCGATGTCGCAGGCGCTGAGCACCTCATGTGCGGCTTGCAAATTTCCAATGACGAGGAGCTCATCGGCGTATGCTTTTCGGTGTACGGAATTGCTCATTAACGTCGCCCATACTGAGCAAGCTACTGAGCAGCCCGGGGCGAACATTTCCGCTGTCTTTCAAACAAATTGAAAGCCTGAAGCCCGACTTGCAGTTCGGAGCGAAGCAGTAAGTCTCCTTGGTGGTCTTCTTTGGTGGAGCAATGTCGCCGCTAATCGCGCCGGTTATTTTTCCGACCTGGAACATTTCACATCGCTTAGGAACATGCAAACAGTAACAGACGCGGAGCTCTTCACCTTTGAAACTGACACGAACAGACGACATACAACTATTCCAATACGGGCTTTATTTATTATTATTATTATTATTATTATTATTATTATTATTATTATTATTATTATTATTATTTTGCTCGCCGCCAGCCCCCTAGCTGTAGCAGACGAATCGCGCTGCGGAACCGTTCTACTGACCGCAGCGCCAATTTTGCGTCATGACGCGGAGAAGCGGTAAACTACGCTCCAGACGCGTCGGTTGGCACACCTACCCATCTAGCCACCGTAGTTCTATGTCATTGCTGTTTTATTGCGATAGCAATTATGTGGACACTTCAACCGGATTTCTGCCGTCGGCGTCGTCGTCGCCGTGAGGTTCCGTATAGATAAAATCTTCGCCACGCGCCGTATGCCCGAGCGGAAGCGTGCGGGGACGCGCGCTGTCACGGAGAGCGAACGCACTCAATCTCCCACGCGCAAGCAAGGAAGCGGGAAGCCAGTGCCGTAGGGAGCGGGGGGGGGGGGGGGGGGGGGGGCACTTTTACTCTGCCAACAACCGCGCTCGTCGCTCGCCCGCACCGTCTCTTATCTCCACACGGCTCTGACCTTTGTATGCGCTGTGCATTCGCCGCTCAGTTTCCGTTGAAGCGATAGACCGCACGTACCTTCGCCCGCTGTGGCTTGCTGCCAGCGTTTTCACAGTCGTTGTCTGCAGTCATTCAGTGTAATCTATTCATGTTTGTTTGTGCGCGCTCACACCACGCTTGTTCATTCAGTTAGTAATAGTCGGGCCACATTTTCCAACGCACGCTACACATGCAATACTGCCCGGATCGGCAGTGCAGCGCTACAGGTGTGTCCCTTCGCACGCGCGGCCCACGGGAAGCGCTTCTCATCAACACCACCGTTTCACAGGCGCCTTCTCGTGGTCATCGAGTCTCTCTTTATGTCGGTCTACTTACGCCGCAGCACACCTGCTTACTTAATCAGCTCATGTTTACTACAATTCATATTGGTACCAAAGCCGCTCACCTAACTTCGTATGACATTGCTGTGTTGCTATCGCATTCATTGCTTCGCCCTTACGGCGAAACTGTGACATTTTTTTTTTTTTTGATTAATCAAAACTAGCAATGACATTAAGACGCGCTAAAAACATAGGCCACTCATATCTTATCATTATCGTAACACGTACTGTTCTTCATTTTTTCGCGGGAGATGATTTCCCTCCTCCATGCATATTATTGAAGGGAAGTTTATTCCTGTGAGGGCGTTGAGCGCGCCGTGAGCGAAAACTCGTTAGCAATCCCAGCGCGCCGCGCGCACCATGCTTTCTACCAATCGTAACGCGGCATCAGCGGTGCCAGCCGGCCGGCGGGAAAAAGAAAACTCGCCTTCGTGCATAGCGTTCGCCGCCAGCGTTTCCCGGTAAACATTACGTCTACATAAGCTGCAGTTGCCGGGAAGCGTGAGTAGTACTACGGGATCTTTGAAAGCTTAAGCGTCTCATTTTTTTTTTTTTCCTGGCCTCTTCTCCCCATTTCGGTGTCCGTTTCTAACCGTGATCTTGGTGCAAGCGCAGTACCGCACATTATGCATTGTTTTCGCAATTTTTCCCAAGCACGTACGTACGTCTCCCACAAACGCTACCGATGCGCTGTCAGCTTGGCTGCGAAACGATCGACGCAGTGGCGTACTATATAGCCAGCGGGTGGCACACCAGGCCTGGTGGCGTGCCTGGTCATAGGCTATGACCAGGCACGTGCACGCCTCCCCCTCTTCCTGAAATTTCTGTATGGTGTTAGGATGCGGACGGCCCACACTCTAAAAATAGTTTACACCCTTTGGGTCGTATCTTGTGCCCAAACAATGATGATCTGCCTTGCTTGCGTTTCCTTTGTTGAAAGCTCGACGCTTGCCGAGAATGCTGTGTCGTTTGGGGACAAGATACGACCCAAAGGGTGTAAACTTTTTTTAGAGTGCAGCCCCCTGTAGCGATCAAGTGCACGCCGCCTCCATTTCCGAAAAAAAAAAAAAAAAAAAAAAAAAAACATTCTGGTTACGCCACTGCCGTAGGGCGCTAACAGCGTCTTCCGCTGCCGGTTAAGCGTTGTGCACACACGCACTCGCGTTTACTTGCGGACAGTAATAAGCGTCAAGCTATAACTGTTAACTAAATATATATAAATTCTAGCTATTATTAAAATGCCTTTGTCATATGATACAGCGCCTATATCTAATAAATTATATCGAATAGCGCCCACTAAGACGCGCCCGCGGACACACGCGTTCTTGCCCGTGATCACGTAATGACCACGTGGCTTTATTGAAAGGAAATGACGTACAGACAAGGGAAGATAACGCGAGAGTAACGAAAATTACCACTTGAGCGCAAAAAAAAAAAAAAAAAAAAAAACGCCGCTTTCGGTGGGCGGTCTATAATTACCCTTGCAGCGCGCGCTGTGCGTTTCCGAAGCAAAAGACCATTTCGTGCGTGCCGCGCTATTGTACTGTTACCTAATTTCTTCGTCTACGCCTTATCATCATCATCTTGCGCCTTTGTCCTTGACCTTTGGCCATGCTTTGGCTACGACGCTGACACGGCTTGCGTACTATTGGAACGCCTGGAAAGTCCCACGGAACGCACATTCTTATCGCCCCAAAGGTATTTGTTCAGGAGAGCTAGGTGTCAGTTAAAAACACGAAATATGTACATAAACTCGAGAGGCCACGTCCTCTACGTCCAGCAGAGCTCCCAGCGTCCGATCCTGACAGGTCTTTGACGCCTCTTCTCAGTCCTGCCGAGGACATGACCTCGCCGATCGATGTTGTAATGAGCGCCTCAGCCGACGAATTCTTGCTCAGTCAGATGTAGTCACTTTGTGCTTCCCTCGACAATGGGAACCACAACGATACTGAACTAGAACAGGTCTGTCGCCTTCTGAAAGTCAAGGGTGCTGCCATGGAACCATTATTCGAAGACCAGTTGGACACACACTTCATCACCCTGCGCAACGCTTCCCGTGAGGACAAACTCGACGCTTTTAGCCGCTTGATGCTCCTAGAACTGATTGAACTGTGTGCCATGGGCTGGCAGAGCGATGAGGAGGCAACGGAGTATTATTGCCGCAAGCTTGAAGAGCTCGGGATTGATTCCGTCGTGTACGACGACGGCTTATGCAGTGAAACTGGCCCGCGAGTTCCAGCAGAAGCAGCAACAGGAGCAGCGTTCACAAATGGAAACTGTCAAGACGGGAACCAAGCCTGCGGCAATGCCGATCTTGCCATGGGCCTCTCAAGACATGAAGAATCCCGAAATTCTGCCAACCCACAAAGTGTCTCATATCAAGGACCCCTAAAAGGTGCGGCTACTTTTCAAAACCATAGCATCTGGAAAGAGAGCCCTAATCTGCAAGACGAACAAATGCATAAGCGGTCAGGAACCTCCGATATGCCAGCCAAGGCTACATGGCAGCACTTTTTAAGAAACGAAGAGGTGGTTCAAAATGCTAATGCAAGTACACAAGTCCAGACTGAAGGTGTTGTGGAAATGGCTAAAGTAATTTCTGAGGACATCACTCAGTACAGTGGGCCTCCAATGCAGAATGGAAAGTGGGCCAATGGGACAACCAATGACTATCTTAATATGTATCAGAAGACTGCTCCTGCTGAGGCTGATGGCGACGCTAAGACATGTGTAGAGACCATCACTGTTGGCAAGGATCTCATCCAGATCAGTGGAACAAACGGCACTATTGTTGATATCTCCACATGTGTACTACGGAGCTTCTTTTCCGGAACAACAGCAGACACATTTAACCTTGCAAACCAAGATTTGTCTAGCATGCTCTCTGGGTCAGGTGAGCCATCGAACAAACCTACAGTGCCTTGGCTGCACACAGATGCAGTGCATGTGCAGGGGCAAACTTTTGAAAACAGTAGTTTTCAGAAGAGCCAGTTGGACAGCTCACATGGCGAAGCTTACGAAAAAGATGAACTGAGACTTGTGACAGATGCAGTGGCTTGGCCGCTGAGGAACACCTTGCAGTCTGTCGATGCAACGAAGACACAGTCTGCACAAGGCAGTTTTGAGAGATTTGGAGATACCAGTGGACCTTCTGAGAATACGCGATACAAGGAACTTGAAAGCCTTACAGAATTCAACAATCAGTGCATGCTTCCAACTGACTTCAAAGCTTGGGGCAGTAATGACAAACCTGAACAAACCAAGCAAATCGATAGGCTCGGAAGCTCAATGCAGTTTTCAAGAAGTGTTGACAACAAGCATATGCCTTCGACTAGCTCCAAGACGTTGGGCACTACCAGTGAACCTGGCCAACCTGATCAGTTCAAGGGCCTTTTGAATCCATCACAGTTTTCAAACGAGGATGATGGCCAACTACTCTCAGCTGGCTTGACTGCATTGGCTAGTAGTGAGGCACGCAGCCAAACAAGACAGTTGGCGAGACTTGTAGGCTCGATGCAATTTTCGTGCAACACTGAAAACCAGAAGGTGCCTTCAGGTAACTTGAAGCCATTAGGCTACACAGATGGTCCCAGTCAGACTAAGCAATTCGAGGGGCTTGGAAGTGCAACACAGTGTTCAAGCAATACTAATGAGCACATGCTTTCAGCTGCCTTCAAGACATTGAGTACTAATGGCCAAACAACTGGGAAAAGGCAGCTCAAAGGATTTGCAAATTTCCCAGAGTTTGAAAGACGTGCCGATGACCAGCAAGTGCTCCTGTCATCAACTTTGTCAGAGGCTGCTGGTCCACCTTGCAGCACTCACAGAGGCCTCAAGATGTACACTAGAGAGTTCCTCCTGCAGTGTTCCCAGTCGTCGCTGGCCACTCAAGAACCACCGGACTTTCCAGTGCTGGATCCCGAGGTGTCAATGCGATGTTGAAGAAGGTTCACCACAAAGTGAACAATTAAGCTTAAACCAACAACCCATTCATCCTCACCAATCTTAATGCCGAATGCAAGAGTGATACTATAAATGTGAGAAAAAACCACTTGCGTACTGTTTTCTTTGCTGCTGTAGCCGTTTTACAGTTGTACATTAGTTCTGCAACGGAAACATTTGTTTGCTACAACTGGGATAACTACTGTACATGAGATGTGCATTTTGATTTTGTTTAGTTCACCAATGAATATTTTTGCAATAAGAGTGATTTAAGTTGCTAAATGAATTTAGCCTACCTGGTTAATTAAATTGCTCACTAGAGGTTGGTTTTTGCAGGCAGTGTTTTAGAGTGCTGGGAGGTTGCAGCAGCCTAGCATAGTCCGACAATTTACTCAAATTTCGTGACTCCATTACAAACTTTCTCATTTCATCACAAAAAGTAGAGTGCGAACTGCAGTGACCAGTTTGTTTGTTATATTACAAGAACATTTCTGTTTGGTATTTTTCCCAAGTCACTTGTAAAATTTTCCAGTTCCTTGTGACATTTTTGATCTTGTTGGCCTTCCCACATTTGTTTCAAGAAAGTAATGTGACTTACGTTCTTGCCCACACAAGCTTTTTGAAATTTTCAAGTGGCCTGAACTTGTATATACATTTTGGCACAAGGTCGTCTTTAGAAGCAGGAAGAGCAACCCAAAATTTAACTGCTTAATGCAAGTGTCGCACTGCCTGCCAGCACTGTTATTAGTTATCGTCAAACGTTGGGAGTTTAGAGTAAGCAATGAACAGCTGAATCAGTTGTGCGAATGCACTGCAAAATACGACGTTATATCGCGAATTTTGTTAATTCTAGGTTCATATATCGAGGTTTGACTGTATATGGATTTGTTACCTTTGTAGGAGAAAAGAAGTCAGGAAGTCATCAATTTAGTAAAGACAAAACTACAGGTGTAGGCGTAGTTGGCAGTAATTTTTGCCTGCGCCTCGAACTGCTTTTCAGTGTCAATAAGAATGGCATTTTTGATGTGCGGGATTGTGTAGACTTGGTGCACTTCGATTCCTTAAACGTCTGCACAGTATTGGCACAGCACATTCATTGCAGAAAGTGCATTCCGCAGAGTCAAGCGAGGCGATGTCTCGCCTGGCATCGGATAGCCAGAGTTCGATATATCCAATGCCCTGTCCGTTATGAGGGAGTTATTCTACACGAGTGTAGGCCACTAAGTTTCGCGTGCTTGATGAAGAGAATAATTCGCTTTATCTGGGTGCATTACATTGGGGTTCAAATGCAATGCCAAAGAACATAACAAGCGAATCATTGCTGCTTTGGTTTTCTTTTTTCCGTCCTCGTACAACTGGTAATCTCGGTCTTTCCGTGGACTTTGCCTCGGGTTACATTTCCTGAGTAAGCTTGGGAAACTCGGCATCGACAAAAATGTGTGAACTTTTCCGAAGGCAGGAAATGAAACACAATTGATAAATGCATTCCAAGCTTGTGTTTGTGACCATTACAATGAACGTGCAATTGCAATCTGTGCTGTCATCTCGGGTTGTGAGAAAGCATTTTTTTTTTTGCTTCTTCGTTTCTTCTCTTCCTGTGAGTGAATCCTTGCACAGATGCCATCAAGAGAATAAGTCTCCCACAAGAGCATAAGTGAGTTTAGCTGAACTTAATTTTAGTAAACCAAGGCATGAAGCAGCAAGAATTGTCATACTACTATATTCTGACCACACAGCAGGACCTGGCATTTTTTTATCGTCAAGGCTTCAAGCTTCATATGACGGGACCACAAGCATGACTTGATTTAGCAAATGCTTCCAGAACCATTTTTGTGCCCTTTCAGGACGAAATAACTATATTCTCATACTCCTCCCAATTCATACGACTAAGACACATTTGCAGCTTCTAAAAAGGACTCAATCACTACTAAGCACATTAACTTTGAGACTGTTTTACGCTTCACTTTAAACCAGCGCTAATTGAAAGCCAACATTCAAACCAGATGATTTTATGCTAGCCAAGCTGGACATAGGAAGTACTGCTGGTCAATGGCTAAAGCTCATTCTTGGCTGCAAGTCTTCAGCCCTTGCAGCCTTCAGAGGCTTTGCATCAAAGCTTGAAGCTGAAAAACTTACGTGGAACACTCGCATTGAGTGTGACCTCAAGTTGAGTGTTGCCAACGTTCAACATTGAAGGATATGTGGAATGTTAAGTTGCAGCCTATTAGGAGGCCAAGTTGTTGAGACGCTTGCATCTTGGTACCCTAGTGCGTGCCAAACGTAAATTCCTGAGAAAAACTAGCTGGTGGTGTCATATTTCAAATTTGTTCCTTTGGTGATCCATTCTTATTGCCACAATGCAGAAATTGCAATGACGCCACAGGTGTTGCTGAAGTCGCAAGTGTCGATAACGATGATACACGTCATACTTTGATGAGCTCTTCATTTGCAAGCCCTTACCACATCTTGGGAAGATTATCATTGATTTCGCTTTGCTGAATTCTTTGCACTCATTTTTATTACAAATGCAGCATTACAAAGAACAAAAGGAAGCTAATTAGATTTGGTTGTTATCAGGCATGTGAAGACTTGCGAAAATTACCATTTTTTAGCTTGTTGAAGTGGTAAAAACGATTTGTCGCGGTATGTGGCCGTGGGAACCAACTCTCTCGATTTTGTTTTTATGGCGCTCATTATCCTGCATTTGTAATGCTGCATTTGTAATAAAAATGAGTGCAAAGAATTCAGCAAAGCGAAATCAATGATAATCTTCCCAAGATGTGGTAAGGGCTTGCAAATGAAGAGCTCATCAAAGTATGACGTGCATTGTTGTTATCGACACTTGCGACTTCAGCAAGTGCATGCAGCCTGTCTTGTTTTTTCACAGCTGTTCACCAACTAGGTCTTGTTGACTTGTGGAACAAAGGGTGCCATGCCAACAGTTGGAACATTATACTGTGCCACGTGCAGTAAACACTCGTAACGAAATCAGTTTATTCAAAATAACTCTTAAGTTTTATGTGGTCCTGATTGCAATGCACACATTTTCAGCCAGATTACTTGAAGCAAAAATGCACCAGACTTTGCCTAGTGTAAAGTGCAAAGTGGGTAATCCAGACAGGAATACAGCATGTAGACGATGGCCCTTTGTTTTTACTTGCTATCAATGTGGAGAGGCTTATAGCTCCCTAAAGGCAACTCTGCCACATGGCTTCTCGTGACTTGATATCGGATGATGTCGACAGCTGCTCGCAAGCATCAGTAGAATGTCGCAACTGTCATGTTTATTACTATTGAGCCCAGCTTTGTTTTCATATTTAACGAGCTTCCGCACCGTGAAAGTGCGCTTTCAGCATTACTGTGAATCTTTAGGGTCTGTGCTTTTAACAAAATACCGCTTACGACAAACCAATTTCCTGTCTCAGTGACTGCATTATATTGCGAGTTGGCTGTACTTTCAGACTGGGAATTTTAGGCACAAATGTGAAGGCATTGTTTGCAGGTGTAAATTTTGGAATGCTTTTGTCATAGATTGTTTCTGACCATTCTGGGTATGTACATGTCAATGCTTTTTCTTTTGTACCTTGTGATGTTCTTGCGACAGTTTGTGCGTGTGTTTTAGCAAATAGGGAGTATCCAACTTGTATGTTGAGAGTGTAGTATGCAGAGGGAAATCTTTGTAACTATATATAACACTGTTTTCTTGGTAGTCTGTGAGCGTGCAAATCGGACCAAACGGTGTCCTGATGTGTCGCTAGCAAAGAGGGTAATGCTAGTGAAGGACTTTTGCCTGCATTCATGCAGTTTTTTTTTTTTCTTCAAGTGCGATTGTTCCAGGCACACCTGCCCGGCAGTTCATACGGTTCGTATGTGTGTGTCGATCCGTCACGCTTAGGTAGTGCAATGATGTGTTGGACTTGCAAACAAGAACTGTGTCATAGTCAATCGGTGGAATTCCTATAGAATGAATGCGAGCAAACGCAGGGTTTTTGCATTGTTGTTTTTATACTGTCACTTCGTCACATATGTGCCTGCAGTCGGTCTCCGGGGCCTGACAAACTCTCTCGGAACACTCCTGGCACCTCGCATTTTTTTTTTCTGTCATTGTTTTCTTTTCTGCGAGAGACTTCTTTAAAGGTGCCCTGCGACACCGTTTCTTGAAAACTGAGAGCATGCTAGAGTGAGTGCAATGCCTTTCAATGAAAATATAATCCCACATAAATTTTTAAAGAGGACATAATGATAACGGAGATTTAGAGAGTGCAATGTGGTGTTTCCTCTCATCTGGGCCGGTGATGATAGCAGTGCCCCGCCCAATGGCTCCTTACCTTTTCGTTTTGGATGCACTTATGGTAACCTTTAAGAAATGACACCCGACGAGGGTACCGGGAACGACAGCGGAGTGCGAGAGGACGGGTAGGACACGTTGACAATTGCAGCTTCCCCGTTTGCTAGAAGATTATAGGGATGTGCCTGCATGTGCGAGCTGCTCAGGAGTGACTCATGGTCGTGTACAATTAGCCATTTGTTGGCATCTGTGAGCTTTCGTGCTGTGATGGTGGCGGAGGAGACATAGAGCGGGGCCTCGAAAACCACAGGAGGGAGTAAGCGATGCTTTATGTGCGATTGCGGGGCTCCCTGCTCCATGCAGTAGAATAATATTTAATTGGCTCACACATTATGGCAACATTGTCTTCAGATGAGGAGGGTTGGCTCGCAGTGTTCAGAAAGTGTTGCAGTGCCCCTTTAAACGCTCTCTTTCACTCCTTGCCTTTGTGAGAATAGGGGAAATGTACAGGTTGAGTGTGGCTTAAGTGAAGGGTGGTAGGACAATTGTGTCACAGATCCACTTCCTGCCTGGAAGAAAGTCTATGAAGACAGTGCAGGGTGTTCCAAAGCAATCATTTAAAATGCCATTTTGTTTGTGCGTGGTTTTTCTGCCGATTCTATTCAGTGGGACGATTTACATTCATTTTTCTTTTTACGAGCCGGTGTTTCTTTGGCAGCACATTGGTACCTTGCATGCTTTTTTTTTCACATTGTGATGCCGCATCTTTTTTTGCTGTTGTTGGCTGTTTTTGTTGCTTCTTTGTTTGCAGCTTTTGTTGTCATTGTTATTGTATGTCCTCTTGTTATTTTGGTGCGCCTGCTTTATAAAAATTCAAAGGAGTCGTGTCATTACTTTTTTTTTTCTGTTGCCATGTGTTGCATCTACGTTTCACTAATGCAATAGATGGGCTCACCCCCCCCCCCCTTTTTTTTTTAATTTTTGTATCGTGATTGAAAACCAATGTGGTAGTAGTGACACTTGGTACTAATTGCACATTTAAAGCTTTTTGTTACATGTTGCTGTTTTTGGCAGTTGTTTTCTCAAGCACACTTTTCAACACCAGCTATTGTGTTATCCCGTTAGTGTTTTTATTTTTTGTCTGTGATCTGCAGATAAAAACTCGTCACAATAGCCACTGTCATCGTCATACATATTTACACTTGGAAACCTTGATTTAAGCAAGCATTTTTTTGTTGTTGACATCTCTCATGTACCTCTGCAGTTATTGTCATGTCCCATGATGATATCTCTGACAATAAATTGCACTCATTTGTGCACTAAAGCATTGAAGTAATGATTCGCATCACTGCAGTGTTTTAGACCAAGTACACTGCCCAAGATAATGTTTGTATATTTAGTCAAAGTTGTCGCACGAATGATCACTTTTTCCCGTGAAGCCAAGGCATATGAACTACAGGGTGTTCACAGTACTCAGCGGCCCTCTATAGTGTTTGTTAGCTGGAAATAATGGTATGCATTCATTTGGTTGCAGACTGAAGTGACTGCATGTGATATTGAGGAGAATAGTCTTATTTGTGTATGAAGTTCACTTCGATGGATGTGCGAAGCTTAATTCCTCTGCTGGGTTAGAGTAAATTTTTATTCATTCTGACATGCCAACGTTATCATGGCCATGATCTTTGCGATGTTTACAAGGATTCGTTGAAATGCATTTCAGAATACATTCCTGCTGAAGATCATGCAAAAAAATACACTCGAAAGGCAGTAAACTCTGTTACAAAAGTGAGAATTTGCTTTGTTCTGCCTGCTGCAATTTTGTAACAATTAGGATTGCACATTTGGAAATATTTATCTAGTCTTTCGTTACTTCTTTTTCTTTTTTCATGATCTGCAACATCTGTGTTCACAATATGAACTGACTTTCTGCCCAAGCAACCCTATGTATCACACTACTTGCTCACATCAAACTTGTGCACTATATTGTTCTTTATATTTAAGTCTGTTTGGTTGCGCCCAACAGGTGGCTGGCGAGCTCCGACTCCCAGTCCCCACATGGGTGGAGCCACCAGGCCGGCCCCCGTAAGGGGTGCCCAGGCCCCTTCAGGACCATTAATAAAGTTAATTCTCTCTCTCTCTCTCTCTCAGCAAGTCATCAGTGCATGCTTAATATGGGGCCAGGAAAGGAAGTATGCAGCTTAGCGCTGTTGGTTCACACTGCATAATGGTGAGACATCTGGGGGGTATTCTGCAAGAGTCCACCTTGTGTGCTGTCCATTTCGGTCACCACTGATTGGCTGGAGCTGTACCAGCAAGGAGGAGACTGGTTTGGGTGCCTGCCTCCTTCTCGCTCTGACCCCAGCCAAGCCAATCGGCACTTCAGCAGCTGCCGAAATAAATGGACAGTCCACTAGGTCGACACTTCCAGAATATCCCCCCACCCCAATTGTGTAATGCGAGCAGATATAGAGCGCCGCGGTTCTTTTTCAAGGTAATATCTACATTGGCCTTTCAATTGCACTCTTTTTCTCCGTCCGTGCTAGCTAAATTATGAATGGGAACTATCACTTGGGGACCAACTTTGCATTGCAAAAAAATAAGCATGACACAACATCGTAAAATTCAAGTCTAGCAGTTAAAGTTCAGTGCCTCATAATGAGATGGTGATTTTGGCATGTAAAACCCCATAATTAAATTAATCAGTCAATAAAAGATCTTGCAAGAAATTTCAACAAGTGACTGATAAATGGGGCTTCAAAAAACATTAGTGGCAAGAGAAGCCTGAAAATACTTTGTGTCCGCTACAGAGTTTTACATTAGTAATGATTTAGTCTTCAAGTCTGGGTGCACCGTTAACACCATATCAATGAACTGTTTAACAGCTCACCCGAGCTTCCACACTTGAAAGAAAACAGGATAGCTTTCACCAACTAATAAGCAATACAATACTGTCACAAACTGGCAAGTTGGGCACATTGATAAAGTTGTATGCTGATGGATAAACAGGGCAAAGAAGGATGTGGACTCGGGGGGGAAAAAAAAAACAATTCGAATCACCTGAAGTGGAGGCGTTGGCTGTTAATAATATTATGATGTGGTGGACCAACGTTGAGACCTTGCTGGTGCTAGGCTATTTATGTTGGATCGTCTGCTGACTCAAGTTATGAGAGCGCTTTTTGTATTTTAAGTATATTCACGAATCGAGCCCAAGACGTATTGCTTTATTTTATTGCAACCAAACAGTGAACCGTATGCACTTGCCAACACAATTCGTCTCCTAACAATTTAAATACCGTAACTGAGGCAGCAATAAACACAATAGCTGGATTTCTCGAAATTGAAACATTAGAACTCACTAAATATCACGTAAACACTTTTCCATATACCATATAAAACCACTGCAGTATTGTTTTATGCATGGAAAAAATGCATCTACGTATTTAATGCAATGGGCTGAAGCGCCGCGTTTATACTAATAAATGTGACCGCTAGAAAATTGACTTCAGCATATCGTGTCTTCTTAGACGACAGTAACAAATTCTCCATTCTGGCTTTGCCTACACTGCACAAAACGGCATTGTATTCGCAATATATGATGATGATGGGGATGATGATGATGATGATTTATTGGCATCCCCTTTGAAACGGGTGGTGACAAATAGTCACCTAGCCTGCTTGATTTAATCAGCTATACTATACATGTTCTTTATCTAGCATTTTTGTATACCGCTCATTATTATTTTTCTTTTCCAACAATTTACCTTGTACCGCTGCCTATGATTTTAAGAGATCAGGTCGTATCCATCTTTTCCCTGCTTTTTTTCCACCAGTACTCTAATCGTCTTTTGCTGATCTCTACAGCTTATCTGTTTATGTTTCCTTCCACTTTAAACCCAAGCGCTTCCGGGAGTTGCACGTTACCGACGGTTCTCGCTGGGTGGATCCCGTCGCATTCCATCAGGATGTGCTGAGTGGTTTCTGGATCTTTACTGCAGCATACACGTCTCATCTAGTTCAGAATATTTCTTCCGATATGTTTTCGTCCCTAGGCAACCGGCTTGAGCCTCAAATAGCAAGACACTACCCTTTGTGTTATCGTACAGATTTTCCCTTCTAATTTCTTTCTTCTCATTCTTGTAAATCTCCATTGTCCTTTTTGTTTCCATTCTTTGCATCCAATTCACGGTCTCTATTTCTCTCACTTTCTTTCTGATGACTCCTGGTTGTCTATTTACCGTTTCGATTATCCTGTACTTGGTTGTCAACTTCCTTGACCTCTTCCTCCATTCTGTGTCCACGTTTTTCATGTAGAGATACTTGTGCGCTTTAGCCGCCCATTTATTTTCATCCATGTTCCTGAGCCTTTCTTCAAAACTAATTTTGCTCTGTGCTTCTCTGACTTGAAAAGAGGCCCAACCCATGTCACCTTGCACGGCCTCATTTGTGGTATTACTGATCTTTGGTTAACTTCCAAACCTGCCAATATATCTGACTTTAAGCATATAATGGCATTTGCGAATGTTAGCGCTGGCACCATTACTCCTTTCCAGATTCCACGCACCACCTCATACATATTGCGGCCCCACAGTGCTCAGTGTTTCATTATTGCTGCATTCCACTTCCCCTTTATTTTCAGATTATCTTGGTGGTTCCTTGAGTAATTCTTTCCTTCGTTTATGTGTACGCCGAGGTACTTATATTGCTTCACTATGGGTATTACTTGCTGTTGAATTGACACCACGAAGTTACTCGTGTGTTCATTAAAGATCATAATTCCTGATTTCTCTAACCTAAACATAAGACCTAGATTTGTCGCTGCCAGTAGCGCACCCAGGATCTCTGCCAGTGGCGGGGGTTGTCAGTTTGCCAATACGATCTAAACAGCACTAATTTCGATTTCGTCATGGGAAATTGTAAAAAAAATTCGCTTTTTATGAGTGTGCAGACGATTGCGCATCTTACATCTTATTTGCAGCACTCAAATGCGTAAGGAAAGAAAAGGGGTTAAACAAAAGGGGAGGTTAAGTCGGCCTCAGGGGGGGGGGGGTTACAAACCCCAAATCCCCCCCCCCGTGGGTGCACCACTGGTCGCTGCATTCCCACAGATATTCGCAAGTATCTGTAGGAAATTGCAGCAGGCAGAACAAAGCAAATTCTCACTTTTGTAACAGAGTTTACTGCCTTGCGAGTGTATTTTTTTGCATGATCATCAGCAGGAATGTATTCTGAAATGTTTTTCAACGAATCCTTGTAAACATTGCAAAGATCATGGCCATGATAACGTTGACATGTCAGAATGAATAAAAGTTTACTCTAACCCAGCAGAGGAATTAAGCTTCGCACATCCATCGAAGTAAACTTCATACACACATCAGACTATTTTCCTCAATATCACATGCAGTCACTTCAGTCTGCAACCAAATGAATTCATACCATTATTTCCAGCTAACAAACACTATAGAGAGCCGCTGAGTACTGTGAACACCCTGTAGTTCATATGCCTTGGCTTCACGGGAAAAAGTGATCATTCGTGCGACAACTTTGACTAAATATACAAACATTATCTTGGGCAGTGTAGTTGGTCTAAAACACTGATGCGAATCATTACTTCAATGCTTTAGTGCACAAATGAGCGTAATTTATTGTCAGAGATATCATCATGGGACATGACAATAACTGCAGAGGTACATGAGAGATGTCAACAACAAAACAATGCTTGCCTAAATCAAGGTTTCAAAGTGTAAATATGTACGACGATGACAGTCGCTATTGTGACGAGTTTTTATCTGCAGATCACAGACGAAAAATAAAAACACTAATGGGATAACACAATAGCTGGTGTGTAAAAGTGTGCTTGAGAAAAACAACTGCCAAAAACAGCAACAAGTAACAAAAAGCATTAAATGTGGAGTTAGTACCAAGTGTCACTACTATCACATTGGTTTTCAATCACAATACAAAAATTAAAAAAGGGGGAGGGGAGCCCATCTGTTGCATTAATGAAACGTAGATGCAACACATGGCAACGGTAATGACATGACCCCATGAATCTTTCTAAAGCAGGCGCACCCAAATAACAAGAGGACATACAATAACAATGGAAACAAAAGCTGCAAACAAAGAAGCAACAAAAACAGCCAACAACAGCAACAAAAAAGATTCAGCAACAAAATGTGAATAACGTGAATAATGTGAAAAAAGCATGCAAGGTGCCAATGTGCTGCCGAGCAAACACCGGCTCGTAAAAAGAAAAATGAATGTAAATCGTCCCACTGAATAGAATGGGCAGAAAAACCGCGCACAAGCAAAATGGCATTTTAAATTATTGCTTTGGAACACCCTGCACTGTCTTCATAGACTTTCTTCCAGGCAGGAAGTGGATCTGTGACACAATTGTCCTACCACCCTTCACTTAAGCCCCACTCAACCTGTACATTTCCCCTATTCTCACAAAGGCAAGGAGTGAAAGAGACCGTTTAAAGGGTCTGCAGCATTACAAATGCAGGATAGTGAGCGCCATAAAAACAAAATCAAGAGAGTTGGTTACCACGGCCACATACTGCGACAAATCGTTTTACCTAAAAAATGCTAATTTTCTCAAGTCTTCACATGCCTGAAAACAACCAAATCTAATTAGTTTCCTTTTGTTCTTTGTAATGCTGCATTTGTAATAAAAATGAGTGCAAAGAATTCAGCAAAGCGAAATCAATGATAATCTTCCCAAGATGTGGTAAGGGCTTGCAAATGAAGAGCTCATCAAAGTATGACGTGTATCATCGTTATCGACACTTGCGACTTCAGCAACACCTGTGGCGTCATTGCAATTTCTGCATTGTGGCAATAAGAATGGATCACCAAAAAAACAAATTTGAAATATGACACCACCAGCTAGCTTTTCTCAGGAATCTGCATTTGGCACGCACTAAGGTACCAAGATGGAAGCGTCTCAATAACTCGGCCCCCTAATAGGCTGCAACTTAACAGAGCAGAGGCAGCGATACTGTCAAACACGCTGTGCTCGTCTACACAGCACAGCCGACGTTGCGCGACTCTCCGCAGCGCCACTTCTGCGTCATGATGCGGAGAAATGGTAAACTACGCTCGCTCGGCACATCTACCCATCTAGCCACCGTAATAGAACTATAGTTCTTCAGAAAAAAACTATCGAACTATATTTTATAGAACTATATAGTATATGAAAAAACTGTAGTTCTTTAGAAAGTTCTCCCCAGTCTCATCTGGCACTATACATTGCCGACAGTGCGTCTGCAAGTCTGCGTTACAAAACACGTCAGTTCTTTTTCACCATGGGGACCAGTATGGTCTACGGATATAATTGAAGTTTTTTGTAGTCAGAGGCAGGGATCGTAAACAGTTTTGGGTGTGGGTGGGGGCTGTTAGTTTTGTTATCGCAATAGTGTTGATATTGCCACCTGTAGGTAGTGGGTCGAGGGCAAGAGTGGGTCGAACCCAAGAGAAGAACGAAGACCACGTGCTCCTTCTTTGCTCGAGCCAGCTCCGACGGTCGCGTCTTCCAAGAGCTGCCGACAAAACTCGCGCCACGACGTCAGTTGCTCCTCGCGGTTCTGAAACCACGTACGCATGCCATCCTCCAGGTAGAAGTAGACGTGTCTGAGTTTTTCCGTTTCATTCAATTCGTTCACGGAGGCCACGCGCTCGAAGTCGACCATCCAGTCTCCGACGTCTTCGAACACTTTGCCATGAAACGTCTTCGGGATCCGTGGGCTCTCAAGTGTGTACCGGTTCGACATCGTGCTTCCCGTACCGGTTGGGGCGGTTTGAAGGGAAGCGCTGTTCATACCGGTTGATGTGGTGGGTACTATAGCGTTGACGACTTCTGGAGACAGTCCCCTGATCCTGAGGCTGGCCCGATGCACGGGAGTGTCGACAGGCACTGGATTCGTAGCGCAGATCCTTGGAGGGGTCTGCAACATCCGTGAAGACGCTTACCCAGCACCTCCACCAGTTTGTCACGAGCCTCGAGAAGTAGTCCTGAAGGTTTAATAAACGTAGAGCAGCTGTCTCATTGTTAATTAATTGACCCCTAATTGTGAGCCTGCAATGAGCAATGCTATAGTTTATGTATTAGCTTTCTCGTGGCTTTCTTGGCTTCCCCGTATTTGCTTTCTATCTTTTTCTTTTTTTACACTTATGCACGACGTTGCTAAGATACGACATGCATGTGTATTATACCTACGTGCTTCTAAATAAACCTTGGTTTGTATTAATACAGTGCATTTAATTTTTCCCCAAGTCCACATCCTTCTTGCCCTGTTTATCCATCAGCATACAACTTTATAAATGTGCCCAACTTGCCAGTTTGTCACAGTATTGTATTGCTTATTAGTTGGTGAAAGTTATCCTGTTTCGTTTCAAGGGTGGAAGCTCGGGTGAGCTGTTAACAGTTAATTTATATGGTGTTAACGGCACACCCAGACTGGAAGAATAAATCATATTACAGTAAAAGCTCGATGATACGAATCTCACGGGGTCACGAAAAATATTCGCATTAGCCAAAATTCGTATCATCGAAACACAATTAAAACTACTGTCGAATCTCGATAATTCGAACTCGAAGGGGCCCGAAAATTTGTTCGAATTAAAAGGACGTATTTTTGAAGTATTCGTGCACCATAGCACGATGCACGAACGGTGCGAGTCGTGAAATATCGCGGCGCGCAAGCGCAAAGCAAGCGCGGGCCACGAAACTGCCCACGCCGGCTAACGGTCGCTTCCCGATAACGCCAGAAAACGAAGCTTCAGGGAGCGAGTGGGCGGCGCCGGCACACGGGTGCGCGCGGAGACCGTCGAAGGTGAGGGAGGAGGGCGGCAGGGAAGCGGATTTGGCCGCGTCAACTCCGCCGCTTCGGTGGCTCCCCTCGCCCTCCCTCTCAACGCCCTCGTAGCTCTCTCACCTTCGACTCCGTGCGCACATCTCCGTGCGCCCCCGCCGCCGTGTTGGCGCCAGCTTATTTTAGCCGCCCCCTGAAGTTCCGTTTTCTGCCGTTATCGGGAAGCGAGCGTTTGCGGGCGTGGCAGTTTCGTTGGCCCGACTGTGCCTCCGCTGCTGCTTCCCTCTGCGCTGCTGCAGCAGCGTGCAAGGTTAACATGTGACTAGAAAATAGAGGAGAAGGGTTCACTGCCATTTTATCCGCGTGGCTGAGACGTCGGCACTAGTGTGTGCTAGAATACGGTCGGCACGTACATGCTTGTTCCGATGCGATGCAGAAACGGCGACCTTGTAATTTGAGAGAGAAGGAAATTTCCGCCGCGGGTTCCTCCCCCCCCGTTCCTTCGCGCGCGGCATTGAGGGGTCTCTCCTGAGCTTTTGCTCTATGGCGGTGTCGGAGCAATGCCGGTCGGAGGCGCCGCCGCGTGATTTGGCGCGCTGCTCAGAGCATTGTCGGTGCGCGGTATGTTCGAAATAAGCGTGTTCGAATTCGCTTGCTTCGCGTTGACGTTGAACGAAAGCACGTTTTTCATGATAGTCTCGCTGTGCAACAATTGTGCTCAGTGTTGACGTTGCGAGGCCTAGCTCCTTAGCCAACTCCGTCCGCTTCCTCTTGGGATCCTCATCGACCTTTCGAAGAATGTCTAATTTCTCTTTAAAGGAGAGTGCTTTCCGCTTGCGAGACATAGCTCGCTGCGACTAGGCAAAATGGCGCAAACACGAAGAACGCGGCCCGAAGCGCAGCAGCCACTCCATCTGACGGCTCGCAGAAAAGGAGGAAAAGTACAAAAGCACCAAAAGCGCCACCACCTCAAACAACTCTTCGCGCCCAGTCGCGGAGTCCGCGCTGTCCGGCGCCGCGCCTCCGCACCAAAAGAGTAGGAGAGAAAGCGCGTGACTGCGCGCTGTTCTCTTTCGCGGCCGTCGGTGGGGCGGCATTTATTCGTATCAACCGACGCAGGCTGAAAATCGATTCGTAACAACCGTTCTCTAGCACGTTGCAAAGTAATGGGGCTCGGCCGGGACCACCGAAAAATTCGTATCATCCGGAAATTCGTATTAGCCGTGATCGTATCATCGAGCTTTTACTGTACTAATGTAGAACTCTGTAGCGCACACGAAGTATTTTGAGGCTTCTCTAGCCACTAACGTTTTTTGAAGCCCCATATATCAGTCACTTAATTGTTGAAGTTTCTTACAAGATATTTTATTGACTGATTAATTATGGGGTTTTACATGCCAAAATCACCATCTGATTATGAGGCACTGAACTTTAACTGCTAGACTTGAATTTTATGATGTTGTGTCATGCTTATTTTTTGCAATGCAATGTTGGTCACCAAGTGATAGTTCGCATTCATAATTTAGCTAGCACGGATCGAGAAAAAGAGTGCAATTGAAAGGCCAATGTAGATATTACCTTGAAAAAAAAAAAAAAAAAAAACCGCGGCGCTCTATATCTGCTCGCATTACACAATTGGGGCGGGGGGATATTCTGCAAGTGTCGACCTAGTGGACTGAGTGAGTGAGTGAAATAACTTTATTAAGGTCCAGAGAAGACGCAGGGGACACCCCGCGCCACCCGGCTAGTCCCACGTAGGGACCGGCAAGCCGAGCTTGACGGCCCGATCGCGGGCACTCTGGACGGCCAGGGTTTGGTCGTTGAGTTCGGGGCTGCCCAAAAGCGCAGCCCACCTATCCTCGCTGAAGGCGGAGCCGATGGCTTCACACTCCCACAACACATGGTTAAATGTTGCCGTTAGTCCACAGGCAGGGCAGTCCGCACTGGGATACCTTTCAGGGTATATAGCGTGAATAACCGCAAGGTTAGGATATAGGCACGAGCTTGTAAAAGTCGAAGGGTCACCGCCCGCGCCCTGCATAAGGCAGGGTGCGGGAGGGGGAATACCCGTCTTGACAGATAGTAATGCTTAGTGATCTCATTATACGTCATCAATGGTTCCCCGCGGGGTAGGGGGACTGCGGAGGCGGCGCGGTCAGTGAGTCCTCGCGCGGCCTCGTGCGCGCTCTCGTTAGGGTTAGAGGGAGAGCCCTCAATCGACCCCAAGTGAGCGGGAAACCAAATGATAGAATGCGGAGAGATACTTTTCAAGCTTTGGAGAATGCGAAGGGCCTGAGGGGAGACCATCCCGGTTTGGTAGGCCTTAATGGCCGCCTTAGAATCGCTATATATTACCTCTCTGCGACCATCGAGCACAGCCAGCGCGATTGCAACCTGTTCGGCTACAAATGGCTTCGAAGTGCGTACTGTAGCGCAGCAAGTGATCTTGGAGTCGACGATGGAGACGGCGAACGCCTCTTGTTGGACATATGCCGCGGCATCCACGAAGCTTGCCTCAATGTGGTTGTTACGTACATGTTCGAGTAGAGCTCTACCCCTGGCCCGACGTCTGCCGACGTTGTGTGCGGGGTGCATATTGCGGGGAATGGGCGCGATGTGTAGTTGAGATCTGATGTCGCTGGGAATGTGCACGGCGTCGGGGCAATGGTCGACAGGGTAGAGGTCCATCTCATCGAGTATCTTGCGGCCCGCCGGGGTGCCGGATAGCCTGAGCAGCTGTGAACGCTCTTGCGCCTCCATTATTTCTTCGAGCGTGTTGTGCACTCCGAGCTTTAACAGGTATTCGGTGTGAGTGCTCACAGGTAAGCCGAGGGCAAGCTTGAAGACCTTTCTGATGAGGGAATTTAACTTGTTCCTCTCTGCAACATGCCAATTATGCATGGCTGCCGAGTATGAAAGGTGGCAGAGCACAAAAGCATGTATAATGCGGATGAGATTGTCCTCCTTGATTCCCCGGTGCCTGTTGGCGATCCTCCGGATGAGGCCGAGAGCAGTGGACTGTCCATTTATTTCGGCAGCTGCTGAAGTGCCGATTGGCTTGGCTGGGGTCAGAGCGAGAAGGAGGCAGGCACCCAAACCAGTCTCCTCCTCGCTGGTACAGCTCCAGCCAATCTGTGGTGACTGAAATGGACAGCACACAAGGTGGACTCTTGCAGAATACCCCCCAGATGTCTCACCATTATGCAGTGTGAACCAACAGCGATAAGCTGCATACTTGCTTTCCTGGCCCCATATTAAGCATGCACTGATGACTTGCTGAGAGCAACCAAACAGACTCAAATAAAGAACAATATAGTGCACAAGTTTAATGTGCGCAAGTAGTGTGATACATAGAGTTGCATGGGCAGAAAGACAGTTCATATTGTGAACACAGATGCTGCAGATCACGAAAAAAAAAAAGAAAAAGAAGTAAAGAAAGACTAGATAAATATTTCCAAATGTGCAATCCTAATTGTTACAAAATTGCAGCAGGCAGAACAAAGCAAATTCTCACTTTTGTAACAGAGTTTACTGCCTTGCGAGTGTATTTTTTTGCATGATATTCAGCAGGAATGTATTCTGAAATGCTTTTCAACGAATCCTTGTAAACATCGCAAAGATTATGGCCATGATAATGTTGACATGTCAGAATGAATAAAAATTTACTCTAACCCAGAAGAGGAATTAAGCTTCGCACATCCATCGAAGTAAACTTCATACACACATCAGACTATTCTCCTCAATATCACATGCAGTCACTTCAGTCTGCAACCAAAAGAATGCATACCATTATTTCCAGCTAACAAACACTATAGAGAGCCGCTGAGTACTGTGAACACCCTGTAGTTCATATGCCTTGGCTTCACAGGAAAAAGTGATCATTCGTGCGACAACTTTGACTAAATATACAAACATTATCTTGGGCAGTGTAGTTGGTCTAAAACACTGATGCGAATCATTACTTCAATGCTTTAGTGCACAAATGAGCGTAATTTATTGTCAGAGATATCATCATGGGACATGACAATAACTGCAGAGGTACATGAGAGATGTCAACAACAAAACAATGCTTGCCTAAATCAAGGTTTCAAAGTGTAAATATGTACGACGATGACAGTCGCTATTGTGACGAGTTTTTATCTGCAGATCACAGACGAAAAATAAAAACACTAATGGGATAACACAATAGCTGGTGTGTAAAAGTGTGCTTGAGAAAAACAACTGCCAAAAACAGCAACAAGTAACAATAAGCTTTAAATGTGCAGTTAGTACCAAGTGTCACTACTATCACATTGGTTTTCAATCACAATACAAAAATTAAAAAAGGGGGAGGGGAGCCCATCTGTTGCATTAATGAAACGTAGATGCAACACATGGCAACGGTAATGACATGACCCCTATGAATCTTTCTAAAGCAGGCGCACCCAAATAACAAGAGGACATACAATAACAATGGAAACAAAAGCTGCAAACAAAGAAGCAACAAAAACAGCCAACAACAGCAACAAAAAAGATTCAGCAACAAAGTGTGAATAACGTGAATAATGTGAAAAAAGCATGCAAGGTGCCAATGTGCTGCCGAGCAAACACCGGCTTGTAAAAAGAAAAATGAATGTAAATCGTCCCACTGAATAGAATGGGCAGAAAAACCGCGCACAAGCAAAATGGCATTTTAAATTATTGCTTTGGAACACCCTGCACTGTCTTCATAGACTTTCTTCCAGGCAGGAAGTGGATCTGTGACACAATTGTCCTACCACCCTTCACTTAAGCCACACTCAACCTGTACATTTCCCCTATTCTCCCAAAGGCAAGGAGTGAAAGAGACCGTTTAAAGGGGCACTGCAACACTTTCTGAACACTGCGAGCCAACCCTCCTCATCTGAAGACAATGTTGCCATAATGTGTGAGCCAATTAAATATTATTCTACTGCATGGAGCAGGGAGCCCCGCAATCGCACATAAAGCATCGCTTACTCCCTCCTGTGGTTTTCGAGGCCCCGCTCTATGTCTCCTCCGCCACCATCACAGCACGAAAGCTCACAGATGCCAACAAATGGCTAATTGTACACGACCATGAGTCACTCCTGAGCAGCTCGCACATGCAGGCACATCCCTATAATCTTCTAGCAAACGGGGAAGCTGCAATTGTCAACGTGTCCTACCCATCCTCTCGCACTCCGCTGTCATTCCCGGTACCCTCGTCGGGCGTCATTTCTTAAAGGTTACCATAAGTGCATCCAAAACGAAAAGGTAAGGAGCCATTGGGCTGGGAACGGCTATCATCACCGGCCCAGATGAGACGAAACACCACATTGCGCTCTCTAAATCTCCGTTATCATTATGTCCTCTTTAAAAATTTATGTAGGATTATATTTTCATTGAAAGGCATTGCACTCACTCTAGCATGCTCTCAGTTTTCAAGAAACGGTGTTGCAGGGCACCTTTAAAGTAGTCTCTCGCAGAAAAGAAAACAATGACAAAAAAAAAAAAAGCGAGGTGCCAGGAGTGTTCCGAGAGAGTTTGTCAGGCCCCGGAGACCGACTGCAGGCACATATGTGACGAAGTGACAGTATGAAAACAACAATGCAAAAACCCTGCGTTTGCTCGCATTCATTCCATAGGAATTCCACCGGTTTACTATGACACAGTTCTTCCTTGCAAGTCCAACACATCATGCACTACCTAAGCGTGACGGATCGACACACACATATGAACCGTATGAACTGCAGGGCAGGTGTGCCTGGAACAATGGCACTTGAAGAAAAAAAAAACTGCATGAATGCAGGCAAAAGTCCTTCACTAGCATTACCCTCTTTGCTAGCGACACATCAGGACACCGTTTGGTCCGATTTGCACGCTCACAGACTACCAAGAAAACAGTGTTATATATAGTTACAAAGATTTGCCTCTGCATACTACACTCTCAACATACAAGTTGGATACTCCCTATTTGCTAAAACACACGCACGAACTGTCGCAAGAACATCACAAGCTACAAAAGAAAAAGCATTGACATGTACATACCCAGAATGGTCAGAAACAATGTATGACAAAAGCATTCCAAAACTTATGCCTGCAAACAATGCCTTCACATTTGTGCCTAAAATTTCCACTCTGAAAGTACAGCCAACTCGCAATATAATGCAGTCACTGAGACGGGAAATTGGTTTGTCGTAAGCGGTATTTTGCTAAAAGCACAGATCCTAAAGAGTCACAGTAATGCTGAAAGCGCACTTTGACGGTGCGGGAGCTCGTAAAATATGAAAACAAAACTGGGCTCAATAGTAATAAACATGACAGTTGCGACATTCTACTGATGTTTGCGAGCAGCTGGCGACATCATCTGATATCAAGTCACAAGAAGCCATGTGGCAGAGTTGCCCTTAGGGAGCTATAAGCCTCTCCACATTGATAGCAAGTGATGATGATGAAAATGTATTTATTGGAGGATGGCTCGAAGGCCTATTGATAGCAAGTAAAAACAAAGGGCCATCGTCTAGATGCTGTATTCCTGTCTGGATTACCCACTTTGCACTTTACACTAGGCAAAGTCTGGTGCATTTCTGCTTCAAGTAATCTGGCTGAAAATATGTGCATTGCAATCAGGACCACATAAAACTTAGAGTTATTTTGAATAAACTGATTTCGTTACGAGTGTTTACTGCACGTGGGACAGTATAATGTTCCAACTGTTGGCATGGCACCCTTTGTTCCGCAAGTCAACAAGACCTAGTTGGTGAACAGCTGTGAAAAAACAAGACAGGCTGCATGCACTTGCTGAAGTCGCAAGTGTCGATAACAACGATGCACGTCATACTTTGATGAGCTCTTCATTTGCAAGCCCTTGCCACATCTTGGGAAGATTATCATTGATTTCGCTTTGCTGAATTCTTTGCACTCATTTTTATTACAAATGCAGCATTACAAAGAACAAAAGGAAGCTAATTAGATTTGGTTGTTATCAGGCATGTGAAGACTTGCGAAAATTACCATTTTTAAGCTTGTTAAAGTGGTAAAAAGGATTTGTCGCAGTATGTGGCTGTGGGAACCAACTCTCTCGATTTTGTTTTTATGGCTCTCATTATCCTGCATTTGTAATGCTGCATTTGTAATAAAAATGAGTGCAAAGAATTCAGCAAAGCGAAATCAATGATAATCTTCCCAAGATGTGGTAAGGGCTTGCAAATGAAGAGCTCATCAAAGTATGACGTGTATCATCGTTATCGACACTTGCGACTTCAGCAACACCTGTGGCGTCATTGCAATTTCTGCATTGTGGCAATAAGAATGGATCACCAAAGGAACAAATTTGAAATATGACACCACCAGCTAGTTTTTCTCAGGAATTTACATTTGGCACGCACTAGGGTACCAAGATGCAAGCGTCTCAACAACTTGGCCCCCTAATAGGCTGCAACTTAACATTCCACATATCCTTCAATGTTGAACGTTGGCAACACTCAACTTAAGACACACTCAATGCGAGTGTTCCACGTAAGTTTTTCAGCTTCATGCTTTGATGCAAAGCCTCTGAAGGCTGCAAGGGCTGAAGACTTGCAGCCAAGAATGAGCTTTAGCCATTGACCAGCAGTACTTCCTATGTCCAGCTTGGCTAGCATAAAATCATCTGGTTTGAATGTTGGCTTTCAGTTAGCTCTGGTTTAAAGTGAAGCGTAAAAAACTCTCAAAGCTTATGTGCTTAGTAGTGATGGAGTCCTTTTTAGAAGCTGCAAGTGTGTCTTAGTCATATGAATTGGGAGGAGTATGAGAATATATTTATTTCGTCCTGAAAGGGCAGAAAAATGGTTCTGGAAGCATTTGCTAAATCAAGTCATGCTTGTGGTCCCGTCATATGAAGCTTGAAGCCTTGACGATAAAAAAATGCCAGGTCCTGCTGTGTGGTCAGAATATAGTAGTATGACAACTCTTGCTGCTTCATGCCTTGGTTTACTAAAATTAAGTTCAGCTAAACTCACTTATGCTCTTATGGGAGACTTATTTTCTTGATGGCATCTATGCAAGGATTCACTCACAGGAAGGGAAGAAACAAAGAAGCAAAAAAAAAAAAAATGCTTTCTCACAACCCAAGATGACAGCACAGATTGCAATTGAATGTTCATTGTAATGGTCACAAACACAAGCTTGGAATGCATTTATCAATTGTGTTTCATTTCCTGCCTTCGGAAAAGTTCACACATTTTTGTCGATGCCGAGTTTCCCAAGCTTATTCAGGAAATGTAACCCGAGGCAAAGTCCACGGAAGACAAAGATTACCAGTTGTACGAGGACGGAAAAAGTAAAATCGAAGCAGCAGTGATTCGCTTGTTATATTCTTTGGCATTGCAGTCGAACCCCAGTGTAATGCAGCCAGATAAAGCGAATTACTATTCTCTTCATCAAGCATGCAAAACTTAGTGGCCTACACTCGTGTAGAATAACTCCCTCATAACGGACAGGGCATTGGACATATCGAACTCTGGCTATCCGATGCCAGGCAAGATGTCGCCTCGCTTGACTCTGCGGAATGCACTTTCTGCAATGAATGTGCTGTGCCAATACTATGCAGACGTTCACGGAATCGAAGTACAGCAAGTCTACACAATCGCGCGCATCAAAAATGCCATTCTTATTGACACTGAAAAGCAGTTCAAGGCGCAGGCAAAAATTAGTGCCTACTACGCCTACACCTGTAGTTTTGTCTTTACTAAATTGATTACTTCCTGGCTTTTTTTCTCCAACATACGTAACAAATCCATATAGTACAGTCGAACCTCGATATAATGAACCTCGAATTAACGAAATTCGCGATATAACGACGTTTTTTGCTGCAAGTACAACTTAAGAATGAACCTCGAATTAATGAAATTCGCGATAACGACGTTTTTTGCTGAAAGTACAATTAGGTATATCGAGGTTCGACTGTATCACGAAGGCAACACAAACGTTTGTTTAATTCATTATAGGAGAGTTTAGCTATATCGAATTACCCGATTATCAAACAATCTTTAGTGCATAATCCTGTTTGTCTAACCACGTACAGTCTAACCACGTTAGACTGTACTATTTTAGCACGACGGCAGTTAAAAGCTTGAAACTGAGCTTGTTGCATTTGTCCAGCCTGTTTGTTCGTCCTTTCCATTACATTATCATCATGAGACAAACTCGTAAACCTCAGCTCCATTCTTGCCGTATGGTGAAGAAAAAACTGCCCACAACAACATCACCCTCACAGTAATGTGAATTTTGGGGCCACTGTGCTTTTGCACAGCTTTAGAGCTCAACAGCTTATGCGGTGTTTTGTGCACCACACAGACTGGTAGTTGTGGTGTTTGTGCATTTGTTTGTTAGGCCCCTGCAAGCAATACTATAGCGGATGAAGACAATGTTGCGTGCAGTACTGAGAAGAAATTGTTCTTGACAAGATGACGAGAGCCCACATCTGTAGAAGTAAATCATTTCAGAGCCAAAGGTGCTGCTTGTCTTTTTCTCGTTTTTTCCCTGTATTGTTCTAATTAACGACGGTTCAAATTCTTTTACTGTGTTAATGAGAAAACAGAAAAGAAACCCATTCTGTCTAATCTTCTTCAGAGTTAAAGAATCTGCTTTTTCAATGTGAACGAATTGACAGTTCCGTGTTCTCAAGGTGCTTTGTAGCTGGCAAGAGCACAACTTATTGGTCCAGTGCACCCCAAAATAGGCCAGCATAAAAAAAAGCAGCTTGGGACCACAGGCATGCGCTGGTGTGACGACATAGCAAATTGCCTTAGTGCAGCTAGTCATCCCCGCAACATACATACAGGGCCGCATATTAGTGAATCTAAGGATGCTAAAAAGCTAGCACAAACATGCCATTCCTTCAGTTCTACTTTGTAATTATATGGAGCAAGTTTGGCTACTCCACAGCTACAACCATCATGAGGCATACATGAGTTGCAGCAGCTGTTAGGGTAGACAATTGAATATATGGCTGTGCCAGTGAGCAAGTCCTCATTCTCTTCCATTCTGAGCTGCTCCCACTGGACTTTTTCCACCAGCTGGCGGTGCATTTCGACACAAAGGCTCTTGGCATATGTTCATGTTTTCAATTGCACTGCAAGGCATTAAATGCAGGCACGGACCGAGGGTACATGTCCGAATGTCCTCGACAATCCTTACCCCCCCCCTCAACTTTGTATTGTACAGTAGACTCCCACAGAGGGTGATGCCAAGTACTTTGGTTGTGGCGATTAACAGACATCACTAATCAGATGGCACACGGGTATCCCCGGGTATCGGTTTGGGACAAATAAACAATTTACACATCTCCTTTTTCAATTGTTTAGAATAAAAGAAAGAGAATAGAAATCTGACATTCAAACAACAGGCACACCCCATTAGACATGGGTATAATGCGAGTGAACGCACTACACTATCACAAAATTGACAATGCTGTGACAAAGATGATAAACAACCACAAACAGCTGCAACACCAATGCTCAACGAAAAGTGATGCTGAAGCCGGGACACAGCAGGCTTCCCTTACAAATTGGTGGAGGCGTTGGATCAACTACCAAGGATTCATTCTGGAACGTTGGACGCGCACTCTACAGCCGGCTATGCCCGACGTTTACAGAGCTGTCATCACATCATTCATCATCGCAAGTAGACATGCTACACTTTCACGACATTGCCGAGGTTGCCATCTCAATACCATTCATCATCATTGTCTAAGAGCGTCTGACCCCAACGCCAGGAAAAGTCGATTTGTACCTGGTTACATGGAGGGGAGAGGGCTAACTCAAGACAGACGTCACCTACTCAGAGCACCAGTGCTCTCGATAGCAGCAGACACACAAGACGGTGCTGGTGCTCAGATTATCAGTATTTTCAGAGGTGGCTGCCAGGCTGTCGGGGAAAGGTTAATGGTTTGCCAAATGCTTCCGAAAGGAACGCATGTCTGGCAGGCATGTAGAACTGTGTGCCTGCACACCACCTTGTCACAGCTATGCTGAGCTGTGCATATAAGAAACATCCAGCAGTTGGCAGCGAGTTGTTGCTGCAGTTTCACAGACCGAGTCAAACTCAAGAGCTAAAAACAAAGCCTAACCCCAGAACATGCTAACGACTGTATTCATCCTTTCTGGGTGGCTACATTCCCTTCCTGCTGGAAAACGACTTAACCACAACGGTAGTGCAACGCCTGTGCGCTATTCTAAATGATGAGGTAATGATGAAGCCATTGCATCATATGTGGGAAGGAAGTCAAAGAAGAAGAACAACAAAAAAAAGTAAAAGGTCTTGGGAAACAATCTGAAAGTAGGGCGTGGTTGCATTGCTTTGAAATTTTTCATGAAAGGAGTCAATAACCGAAGCTATCAAGCTGCAGCTGCTATTTATGAGTGCGTACAACTCTCAAAAAACATACCACCAAACGACAAGTGCCCATCTCCATGAATGAACAGATCACAGTATGCAGACAAACATATCACCGGTTCTGTGAAGCTGACAGAGTACTGGAAGAATGTGAGCTCACACTTCTCGACTTCAAAGATGTATCAGAGTGCATGGTATAACAGCTGTCCCCTAGTACATGCGACAGTACAAAGCTTAGCAGACAGCTAGCTCTTTCAGACAGGAAGCATCACAAGACGCGCGTTAACTGTCTACTATGATGCACACCACACATGCCACAATGTTAGACAAAGACAGCAGACACAACCACTAGACAATGACAAGCATCACCAACACAGCAGACTCGGTGTGCAAACATTTTTGCAAGGTCAGGACGTTACAGAACACACTGAAATGGTGCATGGCGGCACAGAGGCATAGATGAACCGCACTGCGTGAATCACGCCACGTTGACAGAAAAGTCCTCCTGCAGAAGAAGTGCCCAAGTCAAAGAAACCTGTTGGTGCCACGTACAAGTGTGCCTCGCTTCATCGGCATATGCACAGTGAAACGACTGCTCCAGATGCCCTCTGCACAACACATGTTTCACAAAACGGTCGGCACTAACACGAAATGTCTGGCCAACAATCTGCACCGTTCCAGGGTTGCCATCACATGGGGCCAGAGTCTGCCAATCAACAACGCACTCCAACCACAGCATAACGTGCAACACAAAGAAAGAAAAACATATCTACCTCTACACCATTTTTCACCGGTGTTTCAGTCTCTGAGCCACACCTTTGGCCCAGAGATAAGGTGAATGTGTGAGCAACAGTGGGCGGCAATGTCCATCTCTCTACAACAGGAAGGCAAAGTGATGCTCCCTGTTTCTGAAGGCCCCCTGCTCCTACTTCGTCGGAGGCTGATGCCAGCCACCGAACGCCTTCTCTACTTCCCGTGCCCCGTCCAAGCAGAGGTGATCCTTGTAGAAGGCAGCCACGACCTGCACGCCCAGTGGCGTGCCTGTGCTTGGCGAGATTCCCACGGGGCACTGGCAAGTCGGGTAGCCGAGGACGTTGAAGATGGCCGTGTAGGCGTAGTTGAAAGGCTTGAGCAATGGCTGGTAGTGGAAAGGTGCCGGCTCTGGGTGCGATGGGTAGACAAATATGGCGTTGCCGGCTCCAAGGAGAGCATCGAGACGGTCTCGCAAGGTGTCAGCTCGAGCCAGGACCCGCGTGAGTGCAGGGTGGCCGCGTTTTGGAGACAGCCATTCCAGCAGGCAGAGGGCAAGAGCGGGCAGTGTGTGCGGTGAGCGCCGCAGCAGCCAGCGTCCAAGTTCTCGCCACACAGGCACCTTTCCCTGCACCAAAAAACAGTGTGTTTAAATTTCACTGTGCAGTCGACACAATAAAAGGGTCAAACAAAATGTTTATGGTGTGTTCTCATTTGTATATTGCATGCAATGCATTAGAAGTAGTTATTAGTCGATGTGTCTGCGCGAGACAACAGCACAAATGCACTTAAACATGTACAAAAATGGCTCGGAATTACAACTCAATGTAACGATTGTGAAAGTTACAGTTGGCCTATACTTCTATTATAGTACTGCTGTACAGGTAGTAGTCACTAGCTTCATTAGTGGCAATGCATCTCTTCAGGATCCGATGTCTGTCCAAAATTTGTACTTTCATTGCACTCACATTCGCAATCCTATTGCTTTGCTGCACCTATTCACAAATGTTTACCACAACATACTGCCGCTTTCTCACACGAAGCGATCAGAAAAATCACCGCCCGAGCACTCCGCACAGATGGTTAACCAACGAAGCTGAAATGTGCAGCCCCAGTGTTTATCAATGGGTTAATCGCGACGGTTCATTAAAGACTCGATCAATCATTGGTTACGTCCTCGTGTTTCTTAATGAGGTTACACGCACGTTCGGCTGTGCCGGAGAGAACGACATTATTGATAGGAAACCCTCAGTCTGCTGTTGTCGCATTGCCGCTTGCAATTCTTCAAAATTAAATTGCTTCGAAATTAGATCTGTTCATCACTTAAGACAATGAATGACTCATACCCCCTTAAGCAATGGCTCATACCCAATTAACGTGGTTTCCCCATTACGACGACAGAAGATAAGTGAAATTCTAAGCTGGAGACGAATGCTTGAGCAGTGGCACGAGTGCATTCACGCGGTTGCGCCGAGGGGCGGCAATGAGCCAGCTGTGGAAGAAGACGACGATGCTCAAGCCATTGCTGATGATGATAGTTTCTGTGCACATCAGACGAACAGATTTTGGTTTCGCCTAGCCATACAGCTTCGCTGTAAAAAGTGAATAGGTACACCTGGTCTTTTAATCTGAAGACAAATCAAGTTGGATTACGGATTATTTTTGTCTGGGAACTACAGCCTTTGCTAGTGACATTTTGGTTTCCATCATATTGCAATTGACAAAATGGTTTGCACTCATCATGTGCAACCATTCTGCTTTTCTCATTGAGCAGAATGGTTGCACATTCCAGTGTCATCCGAAAATCAACGGAAAAGCACTGGGACAATCATGATAATCGACACAGACGACTGCAAAGATTGGACCCTACCATGAAATTTAGGCTACCACCGAAACTTCAACGCAGCTGTGCCAGTCTTCTGCACAGACTAAGGCTGGGGGTAGCGTTTACGCGCGGATACGTACACCTCATGCGACGCACCGAGTCTCCAGACTGTGAATTGTGCAATGTCAAAGAGACTATAGGTCATGTGCTTTGTGACTGCCCTAGGTACGTGCAAGAGCGTCAAAGGTTAAATAATGACCTTACGCGTCTCGACAGCCCACCGTTGTCGGAGGACGTTATTTTAGGCCCTTGGCCAGACACTCAATCAAGTTTCAAGGCCATGCAGGCGCTACTGAACTTTTAAAAAGTACGGGCCTGGACTGTAGGCTTTGAGCATGCCAAAGTGCTTGCCATATGTTTCATATCCTCGAGCATTCACGAAATATGAAGGTATGCTTTTAATAATAAACAATATTGTTACGTGAAGGACGAGTCAGTAAGACTACCAGCTATTTACAGGTTGTATTTACAACAGTGGTTGCAGCGCTCAGCGGTTAGATTCACACCGCAAGCCCAGCTCCTTCTTTCTGTTCTTTTCTCGAGTGATGGCGCCCGCGCGCCTCGTTCAAACAACCAAATACCACACGCGCGTAGCATAATCCCCCGGCGTCAGAAGCGACGTCCCGGAGCGTCTAAATGTCATCACTGGGAGGGTGATACTGCTTCAGTCGTGTAACGTGCACGATATCACTGGACTGGGAAGCAGATGGGGCGTCAGGGGCGATCTCGTAGGTGACGGGAGTCACGGCACATAGCACTCGGTAGGGGCCTGTGTAACGAGACAGCAGTTTTTCTGACAGGCCGACCTGACGCGACGGAGACCATAGAAGCACCAAAGAACCAGGCGGGAAGTGCACGTCGCGGTGTCGCTGGTCGTACAAACGCCGTTGGCTCTCTTGGGAGTGCAGAAGGCGGTCACGGGCAATTTCCCTTGCGTGGGCAGCGCGGGCGACGGCGTCAAGTGCATATTCACTGGTGGGTGCTGCGTGAACAGGGAGGCTTGTGTCGAGGGGCAGTGCTGGTTCTCGGCCGAACAGAAGGAAAAATGGCGAATAACCGGCTGTGTCGTGGCACGAGGAATTATACGCAAAGGTGACAAACGGTAGAGCGAGGTCCCAGTCAGTGTGGTCGGAAGACACATACTTCGCGAGCATGTCTGTGAGAGTGTGATTAAGACACTCCGTGAGGCCATTCGTTTGTGGATGGTATGACGTGGATAGCTTGTGCCTCGTGGCACAGGACTGCAGGATGTCCGCGATAACTTTTGACAGGAATGTCCGGCCACGGTCTGTGAGAAGTTGTCGCGGAGCTCCATGTAATAAAATCACGTCGCGTAGAAGAAAATCGGCAACATCTGTGGCGCAGCTTGTAGGGAGCGCTCGGGTGATGGCGTAGCGCGTGGCGTAATCTGTGGCCACAGCAATCCACCTGTTCCCAGAGGTAGAAAGAGGAAAAGGACCAAGTAAATCTAAACCAACCCGAAAGAATGGTTCCGCGGGAATGTCAATTGGTTGAAGGTACCCAGCAGGGAGCGTCGACGGTGTCTTGCGTCGCTGGCATTTCTCACACGCAGCTACGTATCTTCGAACGGAGCGAGCGAGCCCTGGCCAAAAGAAGCGTCGGCGGATCCGGTCATAGGCACGTGACACACCGAGGTGACCGGCAGTGGGGAGGTCGTGAAGTTCGTGGAGAACAGCCGAGCGAAGGTGTTTAGGGATCACAAGGAGTAATGCTGGGCCGTCGGGGTGAACGTTGTGGCGGTAGAGTACGCCATCTTGAAGTGTGAATAAGCGAAGGGAGCTGTCGGCAAGTGACGATTCCAGGCGGTCAATGATGATACGCAAGGACGGGTCACGGCGCTGCTCGTCGGCGACATGGACCAGTGGAAAAACAGAGAGAACGCAGGCGTCGGTGTCAGTATCAGACGTAGAGGTCGGGTCTTGGACTGGGTAGCGAGAGAGGCAATCTGCGTCCTGGTGTTGGCGTCCCGACTTGTACGTCACTCTGTAGGGATATTCTTGTAGTCGGAGAGCCCAACGACCGAGCCTACCAGTAGGATCCTTGAGCGACGAAAGCCAACACAGCGCATGATGGTCTGTGATTACTGAGAAGGGCTTGCCATATAAATATGGGCGGAACTTTGAAATAGCTCAGACGAGAGCAAGACATTCGCGCTCGGTAATCGAATAGTTGCGCTCTGCAGTTGTCAGGAGCCGGCTAGCGTAGGCTATAACGCGGTCGTGTCCGTGTTGTCGTTGCGCTAAGACTGCGCCGATCCCATAACCACTGGCATCGGTTCGGACCTCTGTAGGTGCGGACGGGTCAAAGTGGGCCAAGATCGGTGGATTTGTCAGAATCGTGATAAGGCGTGAAAATGCGGCAGCCTGAGGGGAACCCCACGTAAAAGGCACGTCTTTCTTTAGAAGTTCAGTGAGTGGTCGAGCGATTGCTGCGAAATCTTTCACAAACCGTCTGAAATAAGAGCAGAGCCCCACAAAACTCCGGACGTCTTTGGCAGACTGAGGTACAGAAAAAGCTGTTACTGCTCGAACCTTCTCCGGGTCCGGTTGTACTCCGGAAGCATCGACGAGATGGCCGAGCACTGTAATCTGTCGGCGCCCGAAGTGGCACTTCGATGACTTTAATTGGAGCCCAGCCTTGCGGAAGACTTCAAGGATAGCTGCGACGCGCTCAAGGTGCGTCTCAAACGTAGCAGAAAACACAAGGACGTCGTCGAGGTAACAAAGGCAAGTTGACCATTTGAAACCTTGAAGCAGAGAGTCCAGCATCCGTTCGAACGTGGCAGGGGCATTGCATAAACCAAACGGCATAACCTTAAATTGGTAGAGGCCATCTCGAGTGACGAAAGCGGTCTTTTCTTGGTCTTGCTCATCGACGGAAATCTGCCAATAACCAGATCAAAGGTCAATGGACGAAAAGTATTTGGCACCGTGAAGACAATCAAGAGCGTCGTCAATTCGTGGTAACGGGTAAACGTCCTTTTTAGTGATTCAGTTTAGGTGGCGGTAATCAACACAGAAACGCCACGTGCCATCTTTCTTTTTGACGAGCACGACTGGCGATGCCCAAGGGCTCGACGAGGGCTCAACAATGCCTTTGGCGAGCATCTTGTTGACTTCCTGCTGAATAACTTGCCGCTCTGCCGTGGACACGCAATACGGTCGGCGATGAATGGGAACAGCTTCACCAGTGTTTATCCAATGCTTAACAAGGGACGTCTGACCAAGTGGGCGATTGTCAGTGTCAAATATGTCGCGATAGGAAAGCAAAAGGCGATATAGGGCGGCTGCTTGGCCAGGAGCGAGGTCCGGAGCGACCATGGGACGTAATGGGCCGTCGAGGTTCAAGGCATCCTGCGAGTAATCAGGAGGATCTGGAGACGCGTCGGCTGCAAAAGCAGTGATGTGGTCGTCTGTCACTGACCGGAGCGTGGCCACCGCTATGCCTTCAGGTAACACTTGCTTCGTCAAGCCAAAATTGACAACGGGGAGACACATCCGATTAGCGGCAAGGGTAACGACGGAGTGTGGCACAGAGATGTCGCGCACCAGGAGGACATCACGAATAGGGGCGACGACATAGTCGCCATCAGGCACGGTTGCCGTTGAGGCGAATTCGACGAAGGTTAGGGCTTTTGGAGGTAACCGAACAAACGCTGTAGTGCATAGGGTGTTCGGTTGTTCGGGGCGAACGTCGGAAACAAGAGGAAGCTCAAGGCACAGCGTACCGGTGGAACAGTCGATAGGGCAGAATGCGTCATCAGAAAGTCGAGCCCGAAGATTAGGTCATGAGGGCAACTGGTCAGCACGGAGAACAGGACTGGAACTTGGCGGCCAGCAATTCCTACGCAAGCAGTGCACATACCACAGACGGCAACAGTGGCGGCATTGGCAACGCGTACGGCTCGAGTGACGGCAGGCGTAAGAACTTTTTTGAGGCGACCACATAGGTTAGCGCTCATTATGGACACTGGGGCTCCAGTATCAATCAATGCTGTCAACGGGACACCATCTACATCTACTTCAATTAGGTTCGTGTTCGTGAGGAACGTCAACGGAGGATTTGGACAGGACGAACGTGATGCAGCACTACCTCCAAGAGCTGCATGGCCTAGTTTTCTGTCCGGCAGTGTGGCGAGGAAAAGCTGCGAGCGACGGCGTTGAGGTGACGGCGGTCGCCCGGAGGAGCGGCTGTCAGGGACATCAGAAGTAGGGTACGGACGGCAAGGGGAGTAACGGCGAGCGTCGGCGTATGGGCGAGGAGCAGGGAATGAGCTCCAGTACGGCGGCATCCAGGTGGTGCGGCAGTGACGGGATACGTGACCAACTCGGTGGCAGCGGAAGCAGATCGGTTTGTTGTCAGGTGTTCGCCATTCAGCAGGATTGCGTGGTCTGGGAGCGAAATACTGGTCATTAAAGGTGGTGGACATAGGAATCGGTGCCGAATCAGGTCGGGAGACAGAGCAGGCGGTAGGGATGCCAAGGTTTGTAATTTCTTGCCGCACAACCGCTTGTATAACGGAAATAGTAGGGGCTGCTGGGTCAAAGGTACCGTCGAGGGGTCGAGGATGAAGGGGGGCCGGACTCACCGCTTCAATCTCACGGCGAACGATACGTGTGACGTTCTCTTGAAATGGTCGTGTGGCAGGAAGAGCAGAGCAAGAGGACGTGGCAGGAATGTTTGGGAGCCGGGAAAACTGTGGGACGACGTGGCGGCTTTTGGCTACCTCGAAGCGGCGGCATTCTTTGACGATGGCTTCGACAGTAGAAACGTCGTTATAGACGAGCAAATTGAAGGCGTCGTCCGCGATGCCTTTTAGGATATGGCCCACCTTGTCAACCTCGGACATGTGCTCGTCGACTTTCCGGCAAAGCGCGAGCACTTCCTGTATGTAGGAGACATACGATTCTGTCGACGACTGGACACGGGAAGCAAGCTCGTTTCGCGCAGCCTGGTGGCGACCTGATGGGTTGCCAAATAGGTCGCGAAGCCGCTCTTTGAAAGTGTCCCAGCTGGATATCTCAACCTCATGGGTGCGAAACCAGACAAGCGGTGTCCCGTCCAGATAAAACAGCACATTGGCAAGCATGATGGTAGGGTCCCAGTGGTGGCTTCGGCTAACACGCTCATACATGCTGAGCCAGTCGTCGACGTCAATGCCATTCTGGGCAGAGAATGTCCCAGGATCACGGAGACTAGGAACCGTAACGTACGTTGTGGTTGGCGCCGCAGGTGTAGGTGGCGACGAGGTGTTTCCATCGGAAGCCATGGCTCGGAAGATGACGGTGCGGCCACTTCGGAGCTCCGTGGCGAGGACGGGGAACGTTCCACCTCCACCAGAATGTTACGCGAAGGACGAGTCAGTAACCAGCTATTTACAGGTTGTATTTACAACAGTGGTTGCAGCGCTCAGCGGTTAGATTCACACCGCGAGCCCAGCTCCTTCTTCCTCTTCTTTTCTTGAGTGATGGTGCCCGCGCCTCGTTCAAACAACCAAATACCACACGCGTGTAGCAATATCATTTCACTGCCATACCGAATTCACAATGTTACATTCACACTAAGTTCACTGGAGAGAAAAGTGAGGCTCACCTTGAGCAGTGCCAGCTCCGAGGCGAAGGAAGGCACGGCTGCAGCAGCCAGCCGAGCAGTGAAGATTTGGGCTGAGTAACGGAATTCTTCAAGTGCCAGTTCAACCACAGGGCTGCCATGTGCATCACGGAAGTAGCGGGCCACCTGCGAGGGTTAAGGGCAAGGCTTTGCACGCATGTACAGTTAAACCTCTATATAACGAACTTCAATGTTACGAAACTCAATATAAGGTAGTACAGTGCAGTCCACATATAACAATACCGCATATAACGATATATCGGTTATAACGATGAGTTGAGCTAAGAGTATCAACTTATGCATTAGGGCTATGAGAAAAAAAAACAACGATATGTTATTAAGCGCATATCGGATATAACGATTGAAATTTTGCTTCTGGGCGGTGTTTTTCATGCAGAATAATCGTGAAAATTGCGTTCCTACGTTGCCCTTAACCAAGACGGGGTGAAAAGTTTGCCTACGCGAGTTCGTATCTGCCGTCATTACCGCGCGGTGCATTCTGCCCGCGCGCCGATTGCAAAAGCCACGGAGAGCATCGCAAGTTGGTGCAGCGTGCACAAGATGGCGCCAGCTGCTTCGCCTCTGCGTCACTGGTGGTCGCGCGAGGAGAGGACGGAAGAAAGGCGATAAGCGAAGGCAACGCCTCCTCTGGCGAGGGGTGCCTGCGCTCCCTGCCGCGCGCTCTCTCCAAAAAAAAAAAAAACAGCGGCAGGTGCGCCCCTTGAGACGAAACTGATTTTGCAAGAGGGGGGAGAAAGCTATAAGCAAGCGGCGCCTGCGTGGCTTACGCTCCCTTTAAATCTCCCTCTCTCAGCGAGCGTGGAAATGCACCGTGGAAGCAGCGGGAGGTGCCCCGACAAAGCGCAAAGCTGCGTCTCTCGAGACGAAGCTGCAAATTTTGCAAGACTCGAAGTACGAGCTCGCGCAGTGGATGATATCGACGATTATGAAAGCCAGGAGCGTCATAATCATAAAGGCTAGAAGCAGTGTCCATGCCGGTCAACGGAAAAGGCGGGCTTCGTGCGGCATGACGAAACCCTCATGGGCAAAACCAACACGGTGGTGTCCGAACTCTGGGAGCAGGTCACTACTGACGATGGAATAGGTGGTGCTTCGATGGAGGAGCTTCTGAGTGCAAATAGTGCTGCCTCGTTCTGCGAAGAGAACTCCGACATGGCGATCGTCGCGACAGAAGGCGGCGTTGTGCGACGGAGGCGACGACAGCAGCAGCAGTGACGACGAGATTGACAATGGCCAGTCAGCCCGTCTTTGACACCAACCCCAAGGTTCAACCAAAGTGCAACGTTGTCGATCGAGTCGCTCATTGAATTCATGCACGCTAAATTATAGCCGCCAGTGTACGCGCAGCAGATGGACGCAATGCACACGGCAGTTGTGAATCCGAAACTTCCGCGAAAGCAAGTGCAGATTTCTATTTCTGCGTGCCTAACGACTGAGACACTATTTAGAGGTATAAATAAAAGTTTTATTTTTCATGGCCTACTTTCTACAACGTCAATTTTTTTATCCCAAGTGGCAGTTTCGGTTTCGGGACTGCAAAGTTATATTCGGCATTTTTTTTTCCGGCAGTCCAGATATAGCGATGATTGGTTATAACGATCAGATTTCTAGTTTTTCTCAATATTGTTATAAGTGGACTGCACTGTATTTAATGTTTTATAACTTCTTGTCCATAGAACACCACATATTTTTAACCTCAACATAACGAAGTGTGTGTATACACAATTTAAGTATAATTAAATTTCACCCTCGTCACGAATGAATACCGAGATAATAAATGAAAGCTTCTGTGAACGCAGATGGCCAAATGGTTGAATTAGTGAGGCTGCTTGCAAACACACCTCTCAAATAGTGCGACCGTTGAGGAGGAGCAGAGTCACGTTTCATATGAAGTCCAAGTGTGATAAGATCCTATCGCGCCCTGTGGCTGTATGCTTTAGGTGCGAGTGAAAGCGTGCAAGGATAAGATAAAAAAAGTGGTGGCTTGATGAGCGCCATCTTCCCGCACAAGCAAGACGAAAGGGGGGAGGGAAACGGTAACGCGATCAACCACGTGTGAGCAAGGGGGAGGGGGAGGACAGGTTGGAGAGTGTCTCCTTTTCTAACGCAGCCATGGAGGCTCAAGGCTATCAGCATGGCTGAGTGCATACACAGCCTACGCACCCTGTTTTAGAAGTAATCTGCTGTTTGTGCTGTGGAGTCTCACATGTGCTCTTGGGACAAAGGAACGACAACACAGTCGTGCAAACAATCAAAAGGGCATTTATTGCACCTTTCAGTACACTGATACACGCTAGCCGAATTACTATGCATAGAACATTAACATGGGCGTGCGACAAATCAAGGAAGTCCGACTCACCGCGACTGGATAGCAAGCGAATAGGTTCGCCCCATGCTATGACACCATCACCTAGTCGTTCACGTGTACGGTCACGCGAACGGTGGCGCGTTCGAACGATCCGTGTTCGTCCATACTGGTGCCCTCCTCCTAGCCACGCGAGACGGTCTCGCGAAGCGTGGATCGGCGCACGCGCGGGCCGTCTGCATCGCTCACCTTTTGCGCCCGCGTAACCCCCCGCCGTCAGGTGGCGTTAGCAGCGCAACACTAACGCCATCTCTCGTAATATGCTGCAAATGTGCCGCCCTAAAGCTACGCGGCAACGCCAGATTACAGGAGACGAGCCATGCGGGGAAAACAACATCAGGGGATGCCTGAGAGTCGCGCATCCCCACAGTGCAAAGAATAGATGAGCACAGATGGCATGGCATTGTGTGTTGTCTTCCCACACGTTTATTGCTAGAGGTTGTGAAAAATCTAGTTTCAGAGAGGCATTGTAGCGAGAAGCAGACGAAGCGTTCGCTTTTCGTGATAGCGCCATCTCACTGTGGGCGACACTTATTATCTGCGGGGGCGGCGTGGATGCAAAAGCATGGCTGGGTTTGCTTTTTACAGCCGGTGTGAAGATATTGTCGACACAGCAGGAAACCATCACGGACTCTCAAATTCAACAAAATTAGTTTTTTTTTATCATTCAAATTTGCTTTTTCCAATTGACCAATAACTGAGAAAAATTAGTGGCCCCTTTCCACGCAAGAAAAATCCACTGGCGACTGTACTTATTTGCGTAAAAGATCGAATTTCAATATAATGAAATTTCAATATAACGAAGCAAATTGCCACCTAACCCACTTTCATTATGTCAAGGTTGAGCTGCATATTTTCTTCTGAATTGCTTTAGATTTGCACAACACGTGTGTGGCCATTTATTAGTCTGGCCATTTTATCAGAGTACAACATATGGTAATTATTGAAATGTTTTCAACCATTCTCGTGAGCTCCGTGGGAGACAAAGAAGGCACATGCCTCCCCCCCCATTTTTTAACACAGGGAGTCAGGTCGCTACTCGGTAGAAACTGTACATGAATTCAATGTAGCACACAACACTCCTCAATGTCTGCTATTCAGTCCACTTGTTCTCAAGCACAACAATGAGTTCAATGCCTGGTGTGCTGAGGATGGTCTCGCCCAGTGTCTCGAGAATACTCGCTTCCGACAAAGGGCGATAGTCAACCCTTCCTAATGCACTTGAGAGTTCTTTTCTAGGCACGCTGAAATGAGAACATTTACAAAGGAGGTGTGCAATTGTCGCTTCTCTGCTGCAGTTGTCGCATGTAGTGTTGTCGACCATCCCGATGCAAAATGAATAGGTGTTTGTGAAGGCCTTGCCAAACACACAGGCGGCATAGAAACACTTCTTCAGCTCGTGATATCTCTCGCGGAAGATGGCACGGTAAGTGCAGGTCCAAACTTTGAAGGGGAGTGTAAATTCGGTCGAGTTCCAGTTGTAAGCTTGTGTGCTAGCGAGCCGATGCTGAGGATGCAAGAAATGTCATCATGTTTTTATCATCTAAATCTTCGATGGACCGTATTAGTACTTAACGTAGCTGTGCTAGCATTTATAGCTTCTTAACACACTAACGAACCAATTATCCCTATTAGTATTGATAGGTACAGTCTATAGCAAGAAAGTAAAGACCTGTCAGGCATCACTAGCAACAGCTGACTGATCTTTACCTCTTTGCAATAGGCTGTAGCTTACACTATTGATTTATACAGGTAGGAGCCGAACATCCTTCCGAGGATTATAACAAGTGTCTGCTTGCCGAGACCTTTACCGAGACTCTGTGTTTTATTGTGCAACCAAATTGTCATCCCATACACAAAAAAATTACACCACCTTCCCGTAGGGGAACCCCGAGTAGTATATGAAGCAGCCATGGGGTCGACTCAAAGTAGTTTTATCAGCTGATAAACTTGGACATGCAGCAGCACCAGCAATGCGCAGAACTGTTGTCGACGCCGTCGGCGTTTTGCCCGCGTTCGCACCAAACGCGTGCAGTGTTGGTGACTGTTGCCGGTGCCTCTGGGGCGCCTACCATCGCACCTCTAACCTAAGCTGCTTCGCATTATCGCGCACGGAGCCACAGGTGTTGCCATTCGTTGCGCAATCCGGAGAGCAGAGGAGGAATGCCGAGAGGAGAGATGAGACAAAGAGAGGAGAGGGAGGAGAGGAGATGAGACAAGGGGAGGAGGATGCGCATGCGCAGTAGGGGTGTGGACGCCGCACGGCAGAGGGAGGGAGGGAGTGACATAGCCCCCCCTCCCCCCCCCCCCCCCCGACCATAAGATGCTTCGCATCTAAAACAAAGCATCAGTTAAACGAGATGCCTAAACAACCCACCTTACGCACGGCCTCTTTCATCTCAGGGTGGACAGGTGTGCAGAGGGTGCCACCCAGGTCATCAACCATGTAGTACACTGTCACCTTGGACCAGTCCACCTGCAGCAAACGGAACGATACAATGGTTAAGTCATGAACTTTAGAGGGATAGAGGTCAGTGAAGTCACATAGCACAGACACAAGCTCCAGCCTGGCCGATACAGTGATTGAAGTCTACACCATGATGGTGTTGCCGAAAGCTCTTTTCCCCTTTCCTTACAACTTTCTACACTTCAATTAAATAAACCTGTTAGTTTCCCATGCTTTTGCTAGCTTCATTAGAGAGTTTAAGCTTGTTTGTAAATGTATCAGTGTTTGCAAAATACCAGGTTACCAGAGAGGTGTACGGCAACAACAACATTGGTATCGACATCTTGTGACGCAGAATTTTAAGCAGACAGCACATGAGGCTAATAAAGTAAAATCTCGGTAAACATAAATTGCTTACACAGAACTGCCCCTCAATTGGTTGGCTTTGTATTTAGATAATGCAAAAGAACCTCCAGTAATCGGAACCAAAATTTTCACATCACAGTGTATAAATGTACTGTATTTTCCGGGCTATAAGTCGCATCCCCCTCAAAAGGGCAGTTTTTCCGAAAAAAAAAAGTATATAAGTCGTACCGGTGCGTAAGTCGCACTTGTTCATTCGGTAAGCAATTAAAAAAAAAACTTAGTGACGTTTCACTTCATGAACGCGGGTCACGCACAAGTGTATGGGTGCCATTCCTATAGACGGTTTCAGTGTTTACACACAAACCTCGCTTGCCGCTGATTGGTTGCCCCATCGGAACTTCCGGGAGGAAAGCTAGGAAAGCTAGAAGCACTTCCGGTTATGTTGTTTGAAGGCATGTGCGACGTGAGGCCGGCGTGTCGATGTTTGCTCTGCTTGGTGGAATCTGTGATGAGCTGATTCTACATTGTGAATATTGTCGAGATGACGAGCGACTACTTTAGGCGCTTAGCACCGAAGCAAAAGATCGGTATCACCAAAAGCTGACGTTTAGAGGCAGAGAGCTGCCCGATTCAGTGGACGATGATGTCGTGCGATTTTCATTTTCGTTGGCCTCCAAACACCTTCCCTCAGTTACAACCCCGGAGCAACAAGCGGGGCATCTTAGTGAGGACATGCAATGAACGTAGACAGTTGTCTTCAAGGCAGGTAATGGGACTGCCGAAAACTAGAAAAACATTATAGGGCACTTTTTCTTCTTTCTGGGGTTTTACATGCCAAAACCAGTTCTGATTATGACGCTCGCCGTAGTGGAGGGTTCCGGATAAACTTTGACCATCTGGGGTTCTTTAACGTGCCCTACAACACAAGAACACGGGCGTTTTTGCATTTCGCAATGGCACTTTTATTGCTGCAAGATGGAGGATGAAGCGGTAAGCTGTGCATGTGTACGTACATGCACATGTTTTCCGCGTCATCTGCCTTGTTTCTGCTTTTCAATATGCATTCACAAATAACTGTACATTCTGAGAAGTCATTTAGGGCAAGAAGCCTAGGTCGACTGAAATGGGACTAACTTAAATGCTCACGAATTTACCACACTTCTAACAAAATGAAAGCTGAAGTGTTGGGCACGAGATTGCAATCCATAATTGGCCTCCGTTAATTCGTAAATGCTTTTAGAATGTGGCCAAAACTTTCTACATGCATGCACGGAAATCGCTAACTTTTCTGCGATTCTGCTCTGCGATACCGATACGAATGCTCACATGCCGCCGCGATGGCTCAGCAGTTACGGTGCCCGATTGCTGACCCGAAAGACGCCGTTCGGGACCCGGCCGTCGCATTTCGATCGAGGCGAAATGCTAGAGGTCCGCGTACTGTGCGATGTCAGTGCACGTTAAAGAACCACAGGTGGTCGAAATTACCCAGAGCCCTCCACTGCGGCGTCCGTCATAGCCGGAGTCGCTTTGGGACGTTAAACATGATAAACCAATGCGCACATGTACCTAGATAGTAAAGCTGCAGAAGTGCACTTGTGCCCCAGATACGAAAAACATTAAAATAAAATGGCGGCAGCACGGCACCCGCTAAACAATAATTTAAACTCATGTTCGTAGCATGGTGATCCACGCCGAGGCAAGAAACTGGACGAGCGGGCAAACTCGGGGCGAGAGTCGAGCTGCTCTAGCGTGAGTTACACGAAATATGGCCAGAAAAATTGCACTGTAGCACTTTTATTATTCAGAATTATAGCAGTCCGGCTACTCCACGTAGTAACGTACCTTGGATGAAGTGAGCAGAGCAAATCTGGGAGCTCTTGGTAGGCTCCCAGATTTGAAAAACACCGTTGACGAGTAAATGTAATGAAAACAGTCGATGCTGCAAATGCTACTCACCGTCACGCAACACACTGAATGCCACAAGTCGCACTTATATCGATATACCCAAAAAATAACACAGAATATGCGCAGGACGAGCGTGTGAGCGAACAAATACCAGAAAAAATGAGCAAAAAGAACGGCTACTGAAAGTTTCCTAAGGGCGCCGGATGCCGGCACACAGCGTTGCCAGAGCGCGGTGGCGCTGGATGAAACCGTCTATATAATTGCGATAGCAATGATATGGACACTGCATTTCTGCCATCGTGGTCCCTGCAATGTTCCGTATAAAGTCCAAGGGTGATAATATTGTCCCCGCGTGCCATATGCTGCATGTGCAAATGAAAGCATGCGACGGTGAGCCGAATGGCGCACAAGGGAGGAAAGCGAGAAGGCAGCGGGGGAGGGAGGGGGCGTACTTTGGTAGCAACTGCGTAGTTTGTGCAGCGACACGCGCAATATCTTGAAAGCAATCTGCAGACATGGCGACTTCGGGGTTGGTCGACTCGCGGTCAGCTTGCTTGCATTGCTGCTCTGTCCTCCTTACACGGCGCTCGGGACTCGATCACGAGAAGAACCCGGTACGTCCATAGCGTGCACACAATCCATAGCAACTGCCAGAGGAAGTCAATCCAGCGCATTTCGTGGCCATATCATTCAATCCTATTTTGACGACAGTTAAAAAAAAAAAACACGTATATAAGTCGCACTGTTCCATAAGACCGCACCCGAAAAATTCAGAAAAAAAAAAAAAAACTCGACCTGTACACCGAAAAATACGGTAGCCGAAAATAGAACTAAAATGTTGGTAAGTCATGCTCGTCAACTTCTTGTAAGACCCATCGCCTTGAGCATAAACTTTTTCCAGTTCCGGCTGTGCTCCGCACCCATGTTTTTTATTCTTCACCGATACTGTGGTCCATGTTGTGGTGGTCTGGGTATAGGTCTGGGTTCCGTCATTCTCACTGCTGCAGCCAATGAAAGCTGGTGAGGTTACGAGGCATCGCCCCCGTCTTCACAATAAGCCTAGTTCTTGCTGTGGTGGCCTTATTAGGGGCCTCACTGCCACGTCTCAGTTTTCTCACTTCTGTAGTTGGTGAACGCTGGAGAAGTTCAATGGTGACAAAGAAGCGTGCACACCATGCACTTGCTTTGGGGAAGAAAGTGGAGATCATTGATGACTTCGACAGCGGCTTTTATACGAAACTGACACTCGGGATGAAACACGTGGTTCCGAACAACAGCCTAACACGGATTCTGCATGACAAAGAGAAGTTGCGAGACACCTTCGAAAGTTTGCAATTCGGGCCTCAAAGGAAAATACTACGACTCGCCAACCATGAAGAGCTGGAGAAGTGTCTGGGCTTGTGGCTGAGGAGAGCCCAAAGCCAGAACATCCGCATCAATGAGCCGCTAAGACATGCAAAAGCAAAAGAACTTAATTCTTCAGCTTGGGATGAGGCCTTCTTGAGCCGCGAAGGCTGGTTGACGAGGTTTAAAGAAAGAAATGGCCTCGTTTTCCGCACAATTTCAGGGGAATCCACTGCAGCTGATGTCACTGCATGTCATGATTGTCATGCACAAGTGCTTCTGGAGATCCTGCATCAGTTCAATCCAGATGATATCTACAATGTGGATGACAAAGCACGTTTTTTTAAGCTCCTGCAGTCAAAATCTCTCACCCTTAAAAGTGAATGGTGTGCAGGCGGAAAACTTAGCAAAGAGAGTCTAACTGTTCTCGTTGGCACGAACATGTCTGGTAGTGCCAAGTTGAAGCTTGTAATCATAGGGAAGTAAAAGAATCCTCGCTGCTTTAAAGGCTTTGCCCATCGTGTACCAGTCAAACATGAAAGTGTGGACGATGGAGGCTCTCTTCAGCAAGTGAATCCACAGCCCTGGACATGGAACTGTAACTGGACTGAAGTCAATTCAGTTAAGAGTTCCTGTTGGACATTACTGCAGCACTGTTACAGTCCATTGATCAAGGGGTTCTCCAGGCCCTCAAAGTCTGCTTCCACAAAAGTCTCCTGCAGAGGATGCTGGTACGCATGAATGAGGACAAAGAATTGGTAGACACTGTTCGTGCCATTTACTTCATTTATGATGCCTGGAGGCAATTGACAGCAAGTACCATAGCAAACTTCTTCAGGCATGCAGGATTTTCTTCGGGCGTCCAGCCTTCCGACATGCTGGATTTGCCTGAATGTGATAGTGAAGACGATGCCACTGAAAAGCAGGGCTTATTAAAGAAGTATGTGCAAGAAGTATATACACATTGACAGTGATGTTGCAACTTGCCCTGATAACACAGTGGAAAACGCTGCTGCAGAGGTCTGCAACAAAGAAGGAGAAGATGAGCAAGAGGAGGCAACTCAAGAGGTAACTACCACAGAAGAAGCTACCACACTTCAAGGAGCAGAATTAGCTGTGCAGGCTCTCAAAAATTTTTTTCAGAAAGAACCAAGATCTGAAATGTTCGTGCAAAGCTTGTGTTTTAAGGAGAACGCAATCCTAAAAAAGGTGGTGGCAAGGACTGAAGCAAGCAAAAATTGATGCATCTTTTAATGCACAGTGACTAGTAGCTGCATAAATTTTGTGAATGCTGTGCCAAAACACGTTATAATTTTTTCTGCTCTTTGAAAAACTATCAGCTACATTCACCTCATGGTGCTCACAATTCCTTAAAACAATTTTAAGAGGGTGTATGCACACAGTGCTGCACCCTTGCTCATCTTTCTCAGTAAACGCAACTCCTGTTAAATGGAATTAATTCATTCGGTCCCATGATGCTCTGTTTAACGATATTCTACTGTACTGAAGTGACCTATCATATTCTACTTAATTGCTGGTGTAAAGCATTGGTAGTGACATAATCGTACACATGCAGTCCTTTTCCAATTTTCGTTTGACAAGGACACTTGCACGACAAACATTTTGCAAGCACTTTGTGATTGGACAAAGCATCACAAGATGTCGCCGCCAGCTTTGCTACTGTCGTCCACGGCTCTGGTAACTCTGTCATCCGTAAATGGCAAGAAGGTTACGGACAAGCTAAAACTCTCCATCGTCCGTGTGCTTCGTACCGTCGTAACTACACAAAATCGTGCCCCTCAGTTCTCTCGATTCTTCTCGTACCTCAGTGTTGAATGACACCAGGGATGCACGGGGTCCCGCCATGATGGCCAGCATGGGTTCGAGGTCCTGGGCATACCGGCACATGGGACCAGCCACGAGGCAGGCGTCCAGGGAGTCATCGCGTGCCGGTGGGTACTGGCCCTTGTTGGACACCAGCCCTGAAGATAGCGTGCACAGCCACCGTCAGACAACGCAAACAATCGATAGACATGCCAAGTAGGTTTATTAAAACGAGAGACTTTCCTAGTGAACCTTTCCAGACTTTGCTGATCATGGCTGCTGCTGTCTTGCTGAATAACTCAAGCACAGAAATTAATAAAAACAATTATGTGTCTGACGGTGGGATCGAATCTTGGCCTCCAAGCAGAACAGTCAGATGCTCTAACCATTAAGCCACAACTGTATACATACTTCTCTCAGGCCAACACCAAAGTAGCTCTTTGAGATGATTGGCACATGTGTGCCATGTCTCGTAGCATGTGCACATTGTATGCAAGTGAATTACGCATCTTGCACACAAGCAGTTTTTTTCTTCTTTTTTTTTTCCAGTTTTCGCGGGGGAGCACATTTATGTTCGCAGTTGTGACCACTTTCATCCCTATGCAATGTGGAGTGCACGAACACATGCTTTGACCCCTTTATGTATGCAATCCTAAGAATCAACCCAGACACATTCGCTTTGGCTAACCGAAGCAACAGATGAAACACAGAAAAGTAAAATGACAGGACAAGTGCCTCTCCTCTCTATACCTTTTATGCAACCTTTGTGTGGTGGTGCACCTTGCGGCTTCCATTAACATTGTCTGAATACCGCCTGGCCTGCCCCCATTCAGGATACATGAACTCGCATAATAAAAGGAGACGGACACATGATACAAGACAGCATATCTACAGTTACAATAATACGCTAAGCACAATGGCATAAAAAAGATCTTTCTGGCAGCCACAATGCAATACCAACAGGATACCGCACTATTGCAGGTAAGGCTTCAGGCTAAAGTGGTCACAGAAGGCCCAGCAGTGACATCCTGCAGTGTGCACTGCAGGATGTCAATGCCACAGAGTAACCTGACATGTGCAAATGAAGAAAATGCAGGCAGCAATGTCGGAACACAGAAAAATGTGTCTCACCTCTTGTTGGCTTGTGGCCAAAGATGCCATTGAAGAATGCCGGCATCCGTATGCTGCCACCGATGTCAGTTCCAACACCAATTACGGAGCCAGCACTAGCGATGAGGCTTCCCTCACCCCCTGTGCGTGGTGATAGTGCCATGTGGCAAAAAGAGCTGTAGCATTAAAGTTGCAGAAGTGCACTACGGACAGGGCACAAGCAAACAAACAAGTTCAACAAATAATGCAAATTTGATTGATACTGTACTTTGTCATTTAAATTTCATTTACAACCCCTTGCTTTTGGTTATTAGCACCAGCAGAAGTCAGTCAGAGTTCACATATTCAGCCCTGGCACATTATCGCAGCCATAGAGTTTCTCACTATAACACCTAGAGGGTAAACTGGCGCCACCGTCTATGCGAGTTTCTTTCTGGGCTGCCGTGCCCTCATGGGAATGACGGGATATGTGTCTGCGAGGCTTGTGTTGGCTGGTGTTGTACGAGGCTTCGTCTAAAATCTGGATATGGCTACACAAATAACGCGTTCTTAAAATAAAATCTACATAAAAGGCTTTCATTCAGCCATATTACATCTCTCAATAAAGTTTACTTACCTACAATGCAGCATCAAGCGATGAAAAGCAAGAACAGACGACAAGTTGTTCCAAAGCGAGCGAGTATCTTGTCGTCTGCCCTCCAACTTTAGCGGCCAGCTGATACTTTTTAGGTTTCATAGAATTGTGCATCCAATAGTATGTCCTCAAAATTAAACAAAACATGTTTTTGTGTAATAATAAAGCTAAAGCAGTTTTTACGTCCTGTTTTATCAGGAAATGAATCATTGTGACAGACGGAACGGTGCTAGCCAGGCGTGTCTTCAAGGCGTTCTGGCTCTTCAAGAACGATGCCAATCCGAATCCACAACATACCGGCATTCCCTTGCATACCACAGCGCAGCAGCGCCACATTTCCCTCTAGGTTTTATAGTGTGAAACTCTATGATCGCAGCAATGGCTGCTGCGCCATTAAAATATGAATTACTATGACTAAAAGGCAAACGTAAATACGAAAATGCTTTTTGAGTGGTGGAAATCCTCCACACTTCTCAAATTCCTAAAAAGAATGAAAAGACATTGCCTAAGAAAGCTCGATGAGAAATAAACATGTGTTCCATTAATATACAATGTTTGGTGAAGTGCAGGACACAGAAACCGAACGATCACTTTCTTTCAAAAGCATCAAAGAATGTTATACAACTAGTGTATAAAAAGAGATATAATTTGGTTGCGCATCAATTTTTGCACAGGATGGATGTTCACAAGCAGGTGCTTGCAAACTTTACACGACACAATAATGCTGCTAGGTTGACATTGTTGCGTTCATGCAGTCATTGCTGCCAAGGGCACTGCCGCTAGGCTCTTACTCATCTTTGTGATACCACTTTTCTTTCTGCAACGTGATTAACAACTTCGATAACACCGATTAATGTAGTCAGCATAGCACATAATGCTGCTAGGTTGACATTGTTGCATTCATGCAGTCATTGCTGCCAAGGGCACCGCAACTAGGCTCTTACTCATCGTTGTGATCCCGCTTTTCTTTCTGCAACGTGATTAACAACTTCGATAACATCGATTAATGTAGTCAGCATAGCTGCATTGTATGGTCACAATGCAGAACCTAATGTATGAAGCAGGCCCATAGCCATGAATTTTCGGTGGGAGGGGCACCTGCCGACGACCTTGACTATATGATGAAAGCACCCATTTTTCAGAAATTATTTTTGGTAAAGATCGCAGTATGTAAATTATTATAATTTAAAAAATAATATGTTATTAATACTTGACGGCATGACAGCGTGAAGTGGGTGGTGCGTAGAGCCGACTGTCAGGTGCGGCATCCTCTGCTCTTGTGCGATGCTACGGGTCGCTTGCGCGGCGGCCCGTTCGGCCAATGTACACAGCGTTGTAGGACATGGGCACGGAAAGATCAAAATTTCGAGGGGGGGGGGGGGCCTAGAACCCCCCGGGGGCACCTGGCTACGGGCCTGGTATGAAGCAGACACTGACAGGGCCCAGTTGGCCGATGGAATGGGCTAGACAACCTTATTGCTTGCTTACGTGCCTTACTGCTATATAACTTCTCATTGCCTTCTTGCATTGTTGTTGAACTGCTGCTGTTTTATGTGATGGAGGGGTGTTTGGCCTTTAGCCTATACTTCTTTCCAGGTTATAAACGTTAAAAATAAACGTGAATTGAATTGAACATTTAACCCTTGGAGGTTCACTGTTATGCATAGTTGGCAGCAACTGCATCTGCATGCTTAAAATATTGTTTTTTTCTTTTCTTTTTTTGTTGGGGAGGGAAGAAACACTGAGCGATGACGTATGACTTATTCCATACTAGTCTTGTCATCCACCGCTCACGGCCGACTGATCCTGTTGATAACGCGAGCAGACCGTCGCTCTGACCACTGACAAAGCGCGATAAGCGCGAAAAGGCATTATTACCGGAAAGGCATCGCTACAAAATCCCGGCCCTGCCTAACGCCGCCCAAAGATGCTGCTACCCCCAGTCTAGAAGCAAATGCTGTTACATCACTACTTCCATACGTTTGCTCCCTCTTAAGCAAAGCAGATAGCAAAAACATGTATGACCATGGCTGTGTCTAGATCTGGTTTTATCCGAACTACCGCAAGTGCACTCAACAGAATGCATGGTTATTTGTCAGCAAGTATTACCTGTGCCAGCAGGTTTGAAAGAGAAAGAGTACTTTCTCTTGTGGGCTGCACACAGGAAGTGCAAGCGCTACCAGTGCTACCAAGTGAGACACCCACTGACCTCGCCTGGGGTCTCCAATTCCCAGCAAGTGGTGAGTGCAAAGTCTCCATTGGTGCCTTTCTCCAGCATTTTCCCACACATGAGAAGTTCTCTATGTATTGCCATGGCAGACACCGCAGCCACTTGTAGCTAGAACCCTGTTAACCTAGAGCATTTTCTTCAAGGAATTTCTCATTGATTGCCTGTACTGGTTAACTCAAATTGGTTACTGGTTAGCTCAAAGGACTAGTAGTTGCAAATATAATAAATGCTTTCCCAATGTAACTGTTGCAAACGTCCACTGTTTCCTCAAGCCTGAATCGAACCAAGGCTTTCATGCAGGTTTCAGGCAACTGCAGTGCTTGAAGTGTTGAGGCATGGTGCCATTTGTGCCCTCGCATATCTGCAGTGACACTGAATTTTGCAATTACTGGCTCAATGTGAAGAAGTGATCTACAGAGATCCTGAAACCTCTATCTCTTGTTTATCACACTTATCAGCAAGTTCTTTTTACTAGTAAATCATCCTTTTACCTGCCCGTCTGTGACAATCTCAAGCGACAGTTGATGCTATCGTAACAAAACAAACACGCAGCTGCAAGAGCAAAAGCACGAACTGACCACTGGATCCGCCACAAATGCGGCGACTGTCGTAGGGGTTGTTGGTGCGTCCGTGCAAGTTGTTGTAAGACTCCCACCACATGCACAGCTCCGAGATGTTGGTGAGTGCCAGCGGGATGGCACCAGCCGCACGAAGCAGGGCCATGCCGTCGGCATCCTGTGGGGCACGGAAGCCCTTCCGCAGCACCAGACCCGAGTCCTGTAGCATGCCTGTGGTTGTACAAATAGGATGGCAATCAGGCAGGATAGTTCCTGTCAGTGCGACATTCAGAAGAAGAAAAAAATGGTCAGAACAAAGTCATTTTTCAATTACTGCTTAACCTCATCAGGATTAAACAGGCTATAAGAAAACAATCTACAGTCGAACCCACTCTAACAGTACCTGTTACAATAATATATTGTCATGTACGAGTTTGTACTGCTATGAACAAAATGACGTTGGTTGGTGAAGAAGAGGCTGAAGTGTCTCGGAACTCGGTAGATGGTGGTACCCAGAGCTACAACCTTCTGACTGTATATATTGTAAATACATATATTTTCTACCCGTTACATTTGGTGGAGGTGCTGGGATTAAACTTTTGCGAATGCTCTATGGTAAAATAAAAAGCTTGCTACAATGTTCCCATGCCGCGTTATTGGTAACTGTTAAATCTGAGCCATTTCACAAGTCTACATGCTGTGCACACCAAGCGCCCACCTCGCGCAGCTCTCTTTTGTATCCCTTTCACACAAGAGTCTATACTGCGTCAAGTTGGCCAACAGCGCCATTAGACCACAAGAGGTCTGCTTTGCCTCAGTGTTTTTGTTTGTCTTTGTTGCATGGTCCCGATGCGAGTTTGGCTCCCCGGCTTCCTTGTCTCGCAGCCAGAAGGGCAAATGGCTGATCTGCCCTCGGATTACGAGCAATGCACGACGCAGTCTGCAGTCATCGATGGCACATCGGAACTCAGAGTTTCTACATGCAGATGATGCATTAGAAACATTGGAACAACTGACTGATAAGGCAATTGTGACAGAGGTGCTAGCAGCAGATAGCGATGACAACGACGACAGTGTCAACGGCAACGACGGAATGGTTGGGCAGGCTGCCCCAGTGTTCTCGCAGGAGACATTGCAGATGATTCAGTCCCTCCAGTGCTTCATTTTCGCGAGAGACCCGGATGCCCTGGAGAAGAATGTCAGCAAGCTTTGCATAAAGCAGGCAAAGCTGACGGACATGGCCACAAAAAAAGCCATAAGTGTACGCAATTTTCTGTCTAATAAAATGTTTTTATTTTTGTCCCTTATGTTTTTTTTTTAACTTTCTGAAACCTCATGAAATTTGCTTGGCACTTAAGTATTCTTATAAGTGGATTAAACTGTATTATGAACAAATGAAATTCCATTTATTAGCTCATTTTAACTAAGCAAAGCTTCCCTACCAGTGTATTTAGGGAACCATTTTTTCCCCAATGTGACCTTGGAAATCATGTAGGACATGTAGAAAACTGTTATGCGTGGCATTTTAGCAGTACTATGTCACATAACATCTGGCAAAGCATTGCGCGAGGGGTGTCTACAAAAATGACGGGTCGGTCTAAGTGGTGCGACATGACGGATGGTCTTTTACAATGCTAGTCTTAAAAGAAATATTAGTCATAAGGACAATTTTCTTCTGATTAATACAGTTTCGAGAACAAGTCTCTGCATAATGATGCCTGCACTTCTGTTTGCCAATTCAAAGGAGGCGAGAACTTTTGTCAAGCTTATGTCTCAGCTTTTAGATCCAGCTCTTCCTTTCAGGCAAATTAATATAGAGAAACTGAAATGCTTATTTGAAGCAATATCAAGCCTGCATATTATAAGTTCACAATCGCAAACAATATCATCACAACACCAACGTTTACTTTCTCAATGTATGTATTGAACACGCTGTGTACACACACAGCTTCAACAATTGCCAATGGCTACCGCTAAGCTTATATCTGCATAGATGAAAAGATGTCTTAAGTGTTTCTTCAAGCACTAGTGTCACTAGTGCTGGAAAAGTTTTAAAAAAGAAAGCAACAGAAAGCCAAGTTTCAACATCAAGCAGGACACTCGCCACCATTTCAAGTAAAAAGGCAACTACAAGCAAATAGAACTCAGCTTAAGCGGAACATTTCATATACAGAATCCACGGCAGGCGGAAGAAGTTGCTGACAGAGCCAGTGCCACTGAACATTTGAACACAGTGGACAAAGCAGCAAGGTTGCATGAAAGTACAGTCTTGATGAAATATTAAATATAACAAACCAAATCTAAAAATAATTTTTGCCAATATCAGCATAAAAGAATATATGCTTATAATTAATATTGGATATAATGAGGCTATTTTAGTGTCGGGTGTGACCTCATTATACCATCTAGGTTTGGCTGTACTTGGAATCAAGGATATGAGAATTGTGCAATAGGTTTGTTTGGGAGGCTATAAGAGGCCTTAACTGAAAAAAAGAAAGAAAGAAAAAAAAAAAAAGTTCTGGGGTCTTGCACACCAAAATCGCGATTTTACATAGCACGCCATAGTGGCAGACTCCAGATTAAAGGTCCACCTGGGGTTCTTTAACCCCAATGCATGGTACATAAGCATTTTTACATTCCGCCACCATTGGAATGCAGCCACCGTGGCCAGGATTCAACTTACAATGTCGAGCTCAACAGCGCAATGCCATGGTCATACAACTGAGCTATTGTGGTGGGAAAGATGCTTTAATTTTGTAAAAGGCACAATAAAGCTCATACTGTGCAAATTACTTGCCCTGTCCCTTTAAGGAAAGGCATCAGTCGAAATATATTGGTGGTTACGAAGCCTGCACTGCAGAGCCAAGATAAAGCATTTTCACCCATATCGACTGTAAATAGAAAGAGGAAACAATAGACTGCCCGATAACACAGCAAGCAAACTGCCCTGTTTGCTCGAGATTTCTTTTTGCATTGGTGTTAAGAGCTATGCAACGAAGAGCAGTGCAACACACTGCACGTGCCTCATGGGACTGACCTTTGACGGCATAGCAGTCCTTGGTTGAGAGCGGCACCCCAAGGAAGGGCTTGTCCTTGGCCAGCTGCTCCGGTGTGACTGTACCTGAGGCAACAAGCTGGTCAGCGGCTTCAGCTTCAGCTATGGCTTCCTCATACCGGTCCTCCACCACAGCATTGATCACAGGCTGCACCTCTCGGATACGCCGCATGTATCGCTCAACTAGATCCACGCTCTTGAGCTGCATAGCAGAAGTAGCAGAGGAAGATTAGATAGGCTGCAATGAGCTGATGGCATTTCAGACAGCAGAGCCTGTTACAACAAAAATGGTACTAGTACTAGGGCAAAATTTTTGGCGAATGGAGTGAATGACCAAACAAACAAAAAGGGTAAGACATCTTAAATTAGTTGCAGCTTAGATGATAATGATGACAGTGTTCGATGGAGTTTAATGGCAAAGAGACTACTGTGACCATGAAGTGCGAAAAAAATGGTGATTGTTCGGCTTAATGGAATGAAAATAAATAAATTATTGGTGTACTAAAGTTGCAAGAAAACGCTGCTGCATAGTGCCATGTGAAAAGAAAATCGAGTACTATAGATTTTCACAAAAACATTGCTGAAAACAAAGCGGCCATGTTTAATGTTTACGAACTGCAACTTCGGCAGATGTGGTGCCTGCTGTAGCACAGCTTTGTATCACAGCATGCTAGGTAAGTCAAATTGAATATTCAAATTGTGAAATCTTTGAATATGATTAGTGCTAGTAAAACATGTATGCCAAAAGACAGCTAAAAGACACATAGCTTAGCGTGCCTGAGGTGAGGACATAGCGCAACAGCTGAGCATACTGAATCAAGTAATATTAAGTTGCTTATGGGACAGTTATGCATAAATATTTTTTTAGTAAATCTTTGGCCAGTAAACTTAAACCAGCAATTCCAAGCTTTGTTTGCTCTGTACATGCTATCATTTGGTTTTAGGCGAGCTTTTACTTCACATGGCATGCAACCACAAAGATACAGGATTCTTGTCCATAACGTAATAAACGTTTGCCAACACAATTGTTCAGTATTTTACCTTGCTGCTTAGAAACTGAAGCGTGAGACTAGTTCTTACTTGCCTACAACAGTTAACATCTTCAAGAAAAATTGATAACTCCGAATGATCAGACTTCCAAGTCCACTTTACATGGTATGCTGACAGCATATTGCATAGACACACTGTATGGCATATGGGCACAAGATTTCACAATGATTAATCTTCAATAAGCATTCAGGAGAGGACAAAACCATAAAATTAACCAAAACCACAAAATGAGAAAGACACATCTGAAAGTTTTGGGATGCTCGGAGATCAGAACAAAAGCTGCCTTTTCTTTACCAATGCTGTTAGCTGGGCGAGTCTGTCTGCGAGGTTGCCAGTGGCGCACCGACGGGGGGGGATTCGGGGGTTGTAACCCCCCCCCCCCTGAGGCCGACTTAACCCCCCCTTTTGTTTAACCCCTTTTCTTTCCTTACGCATTTGAGTGCTGCAACTAAGATGTAAGACGCGCAATCGTCTGCACACTCGCAAAAAGCGCATTTTTTTCACAATTTCCCGTGAAGAAATCGAAATTAGTGCTGTTTAGATGGTATTGGCAAACTGTCAACCCCCCCCTGGCAGAGATCCTGGGTGCGCTACTGGAGGTTGCATATTTTATTTATAGTGACCGCAAGAAAAAATGGGGACTGAAGAAAGAAATGAACAACAACAGTGTTCATGACGGTGGGTTTACTTGATAATTTGTGCACGCATGATTGCACACGCACAAAGCAAAAGCTTTGCAATAATCTGTAAACTACAAACAAGAAAAGGTCACAGAGTAACACAGAAAGACAGGATTGACATTGACGTACAACTCGGAAGTCAATGCTGGTCCTGTTTTATAGCGAGCAGCTTTCAAGTCTTCCACCATGTGCGTTCTACGTCCTCTTTGTGTAGCCGTGTAAAAAATATTGTGCCCCGCCTTTTTGATCAATCCAGTGCACTTCCAGTGGAATTGCGCAGAATGGGAACATGTTGAATTTCAGATATGCGCTGCCAGCAAAATTCCAGACCAAATTGTTTGTGTTCTAAGATGTTTGAAAATGATGGAAAAAAAAAAGAAAAGAAAGAAAAAAAGACAACAAACACGCATGGCAAGGCAAGGTAGCAACGGCGGTTTTATATCCTCCTCAGTCATGGATTATGATGGACTGTTGATAAACATATCACATTTCCATAATTTCATTTCTAGACACTGAAAGAAAGTCAAGGTGACAGAGTGATGGCTTGTGCATCTTCTATTGAGTCCTGGTAATTTCAGAGTAATTAAATATTGATTTAGCTGTCATTTGTGTCATGTTCCATCTTCTCCAGCAGCTTTTCCCCCCCATGACCAGGGGAAAAGCTGCTGGAGAAGATGGAATAACAGTCAATTTAATCAAAGTAGGAGAAGATATCATGCTTGAAAAGCTTGCGGCCCTTTATACGCCATGCCTCACAACTTCAAGTGTACCAGAGAGCTGGAAGAATGCCAACATTATACTCATCCATAAGAAGGGAGACGTTAATAGACCCATTAGCTTGCTTTCAGTATTGTATGAAATATTCACCAAGATAATTTCCACTAGAATCAGGGCAACACTTGAGCTAACCAAGAGAAAAGGCTGGCTTCAGGAAGGGATATTCTACGATGGATCATATCCATGTCATAAATCAGGTAATCGAGAAATCTGCGGAGTACAATCAACCTCTCTATATGGCTTTCATAAATTAGGAAAAAGCATTTGATTCAGTAGAGATACCAGTAGTCATAGAGGCATTGCGTAATAAAGGAGTACAGGAGGCATACGTGAAAATCTTGGCAAATATCTACAAGGATTGCACAGCAACCTTGGTTCTCCACAAGAAAAGTAGAAAGATACCTATCAAGAAAAGGGTCAGGCAAGGAGACACAATCTCTCCAATGCTATTTACGACATGCTTAGTAAAGTATTCAAGCTCTTAGACTGGGAAGGCTTAGGAGTGAGGATCAATGGCGAATATCTCAGCAACCTTCGGTTTGCAGATGACATTGTCCTATTCAGCAACAATGGGGATGAATTACAGCAAATGATTGAGGACCTTAACCGAGAAAGTTTAAGAGTGGGTTGAAGATTAATACGCAGAAAACAAACATAATGTTCAATAGCCTGGCAAGGGAACAAGAATTCAGGATCGCCAGTTAGCCTCTAGAGTCTGTAAAAGAGTATGTTTATCTAGGTCAATCACTCACAGGAGACCCTGATCATGAGAAAGAAATTTACAGAAGAATCAAATTGGGTTAGAGTGCATACGGCAGGCATTGCCAAATCCTGACTGGGAGCTTACCACTGTCGTTGAAAAGAAAAGTGTACAATCATTGCATTCTACCAGTGCTAGCATATGGGGCAGAAACTTGGAGGTTAACAAAGAAGCTCGAGAACAAATTAAGGACCGCACAAAGAGCGATGGAACGAAAAATGTTAGGCCTAACGTTAAGAGACGGGAAGGGAGCGGTGTGGATCAGAGAGCAAACAGGGATAGCCGATATTCTAGTTGACATTAAGCGGAAGAAATGGAGCTGGGCAGGCCATGTAATGCATAGGATGTATAACCGGTGGACCAATAATTAGAGTTACAGAATGGATACCAACAGAAGGGAAGCGCAGTCGAGGACAGCAGAAAACTAGGTGGGGTGATGAAGTTAGGAAATTTGCAGGCGCAAGTTGGAATCAGCTAGCGCAAGACAGGGGTAATTGGAGATCACAGGGAGAGGCCTTCATCCTGCAGTGGACATAAATATAGACTGATGATGATGATGTGTCATGTTTCTTCATACTGATAATAGTAATAGAAGTCCGGCTCAAAGCATGTGAACAAGTTAGTCAGTGGCCCAAAGCATTACAACAAAGGAAAACTTATTCTCTCATTGCTAATGGAACAGATTGTGTTGAAGGTTCTGTGAAGAATGGTGGGCCTACAGCAACACTCGGTGCACTGAAGTCAAATGGAGCTGCATTGAGTATGCTGGAGGGTTATGTTTACCTGAAGCTCAGTGTGCATGGCGTTTTCTTTTCCTTGCCACCATACAAGAGAAGAAGTGGCAAAAATAAGTTGTGCACACAAGTGTGTACACTGTGACCGAACGAGTACATTGGAGTGCTGTGCCTCAAAGCTACCCACGCATGATCGTATGTATGATCTGTAAGCAGTAGCATGTGCACAGACCTGGGAGATGTGCACTTTATTCATCTTGTCCACACGTCACTTGCACTGAGCCTCTGCCAATTATGAGCCAACCGTAGCCAGTGCCAAGATTCTTCTTGCAAACACATTTATGAATGCTTACAAGTGCTACATGCATATCATGATAGCAGTAGCTCAGCATCACTGTCTTTAAACTTTTTTGATGCAGCTCTTTTTTGTTGATAAAACATAGATGAAATGGAAGACAATTGCCGTCGATGTTACTACCATACCGGTGAGTGAAAAACCAGTCAGAGTTTATGCAAATTGCCTGCTTCCCTCTCTCCAAATAAACTGGAGAAGTCTGACATGAACATAAACAGTCAGTAAAAAAAAAAAAAAAAAAAAAAAAAAACTACTTTCTGGATAAACAACGAAAGTGTGCTGAACTGGAAAATGCGAGTATAAGTATATGCAAATAGGGAAGCTGCAATGCTAGAAGGATCGCAAGCTCATGCATTTAGAATCTGTCAAGAAGTTGGCCTTGACGAACAAAAATTCCAACCTGCTTGCCACAGGTGGAAAATTGCACACAGCAACAGTGCCACATCGGTGCCTGTGCACATAAAAAAAAAAAAAAAAAATAAATAAGCCTCTAAACTTCAGCAAGGGCGTTACTGAAACACGGGTGCTCGACTAAAATATGTGCTTAGTCTGTCCTTCATTCTACCAGCAGCTATCAGCATGGTCCCATCTGCTGTTAACATGCTCAGAGTAATTGCAGAATTGAAAGCTGCATCCTGTCAGTGAACACTGCACATGTGCTTGGCATACAACACCACTTGCTTCTAAACAGCGTGGTGAACCTTGACAAGAATGTAGCTATACCCAAGAAAAATATTATGAAGGATCACAGTGCAGAAGATTGGCACGACCGCTAAATCTGGTAGCTGTTCTCCCAGTTAACAGGCACTTGCAAGAACTCACTTACGTGGCTCATTGCCGACTTGCAAGAATGATCACGTTGTTACTATGGCAACCTCATGCATTGCTTCAAACCTGGTGGGGAAACAGCGTCCTCTATTTACTGGTGCATCAAAGTTGTACAATGCAGTTCACTGCATTGTCTACCAGGTAGACTCAAATCCACTTTTGTCTTGCAATACGTCAGAGTTGTCCATTGCTGGAGCTTCGGGGTCACTCTTACTGCAATGATACTGCCTATAATGTTGAATGTAGAACCCAGCTTTGCAATAATGATGATATTACAGGTAAACCTGGATATAACGAAATTGACAAATTCCCCAAAAACTTCGTTATAAAGAGGAATTCGTTATATGTAGGTTCGGCACGAAAATTCGAAAAAGAAACGCTTACCGTATTTACTCGATTCTAACGCGCCCTCGATTGTAACGCGCACCCGTTTTCCGTGACCAAAAGAGAGGAAAAAAAAATCCTTTGCAGTACCGCGCAACTTATGCTTTCATGTAGAAATCCAACTATCGCTCAAGATTTACTCCCAATACACTAAAGTTGCGATGAAGAAAAAAGTCCCAGTTTTGCCCGAAAGGCGAAGCATCGATTGCGACGGCAAATTAGCAGACAATACGAAGTAAGGATAGTAGTTTTATCAGCCATATAAACTTGTAAACATTCAATGTTTAACTAAATTGGTAGAATGGAAAAGGAGAGTGCCGGCTTGGTGGGCTAGGCCAGCTGCAGCAAGCCCGCCGGCGGGATCAGGTTTGAATCAGGAAGTCGCATATATGACAAAATTTGGCACAAAATCTCTAGGTTGTCGGCAGAGAAAATTCGTTATTTCAAGGGGGTCTCCCACTGCCACTTCGTTACGTAGAGGTCTCAAATACATGTGCTTCTATGGAGTAATGGCGGGGAATAGAAAAACTTCGTTATATCCAGGAATTCGTTATATGGAGGTTCGTTATAAGCAGGTTTAACTGTAGATTTGAATACACTTGCACTACAGCCTACAAATAAAAAAAAAAAACCCTACCACATATCTCTGTACTGCTGAACACCCCAGGCTATGCCTCTTATGTCGCAAAAACCACCCGCATCTCTAGACACGTACAATAATTACTGTATGCCATGTGTTCATCCCTGGTGGCCCGACCAAGAAAGGCGAGCTGATGCTATGCAGACTTCATTTAGGTGTCACCCTACCACTTCACGTCACAGAAAAGTGAAAGAATCGAAACAGCGGTGCTGGTGAACCCAACGAATCCACGATTAGCTGCCCCCTCTGGCATCAAGACATGGAACCTGCAGACACATCAGACTTGCTGTGGACTTGTCCGGCTACACTAAATATTGGACGTCATCATGCCGCCCATGTCGAGATCAGCGTGCAAGACGAAAATGGCCCACAGACATAGCTGAACGGTACCTCATTTTGAACGTTCCTCTGTTTAACTCTGGGAGGCCAGTTTGGATTCCCTGCAGTGAAAATATGAGCGTGGCAATATTTTGACATTTTTATTACTACTATACACTTACACTAGAAATCTGCATCACTGCTGCTTGTGTTTCCTGTCTGTTACGAGTGTTCAAGAGACAAAGACCTAGGGAGGCACTGTAATGTAGCTAGTTTTGCAGAACCTTGCACGAAAGAATGAGCGGGAAAGAAACCAGAAAAAATAACGGATAATTTAGTGCGGAACTGTGAAATGCATATATGCGCTGTACATGTTCACGTAGTAATGCCACATTCACAAAACTTATGAAAATCACAATGGTAACTCACAAAAAAAAAAAAAAAAATTCTGGGTTTTTACGTGCCAAAACCATGATTTGATTATGAGGCACCGTATAGTGAGGGAGTGCGGATTAACTTCGACTCCCTGGGGTTCTTTAATGTGCAACCAATGTACGGTTTCCAGCTGCATTCCAGCTGTGCTTTAATATTCCAAGAATAATAAGACTCGGCTGTCAGATATCTTGCAGTGCAGTGTATGAACAACAAGGAGGCACGAGCTCTCCACTGCAAAGAGGTACACGAGCAATGACAGATGCATCGAAGTGGTCAATACCACGACATCAATTACAAATAGTAAAACTACAATTAGGTTATGGTATTCAACGTCGCAAAGCAACCCATGCGCTACGGGAGACGCCGTAGTGGAAGCCTCAGAATTCGTTTTGACCATCTACAGTTCTTTAATTTGAACCCAAGACATGCTACACGAGTGTTTTTGCATTCTGCCCCTATCAGAGCGAGGTCACAGTGGCTGGGAACTCAACTCATGACCTCGCACTAGGCAGCAGAACTCAGATGAAATGTTCAATTATATTGTATATATATGTTTAAACTGAATAAACATTTATTCATTCATTCATAAGCACCAGACCACTGTGGCAGGTAATTAAATTAATTAATTAAACAGCCAGATAAACATGAGAAAACAAACAAAAATAAGAACCAGCAGAGGTCAGCAGTTCCTCTGGTGCTCAACTCCTTTACTCTTACAGCAGCAGGCTCTCACAGCCAACAATGTCATTTTTCTGAAGAATGACATTGTTGGCTGCTGTTGACTGCTATCAACCTGCCAAGTGATAGCCGGGCAGCCTATTCGAAACGTCGATGTTAAATTGGTGCTAAATATACAACTAAGACCTAAGCGACCCCCATTTATAAAAGCAAACTACAGGGCTACAGAGAATGTAGGAGCCCCCTTTCCTGAACACGGATAAACGGGCTACAGAGGGCACGCGGAGGCTCGGCATTGAATTGGCCTGATGGAGCCAAATGAAGCCCATCTTGAGCTGTTCAGAAGAAAAATGTCGACCGAGTCAGTAACGCAACCAGTAACACAACTTCCTCATTCGCTTCCCTGACGGCGCTTAGCAGAGGAGCTCAGACAGGAAGCTAATTTACTTTCAGTTCGCCATCTTCCTCGTTTCTCTTTCGGTGTATGGTGATGCAACAACACACGATATGCCCCCACCGAGCGACTCACTTGCACTCTCAAAAACTCCCAACGCTACGCAAGTGCTGAAAAGGAGACAAGGTATAATGTTCTGGAATTACGAAACCAGGCAGAGCTGAATTACAAAATCAGGCAGAATTAATCCAGCAATAATCACTAAGAAAGAGCCAAGCGCCAGCAGCGCACGTCTGGTCCACTCGCTTGCATCAGAGGTCGGCACTTAGCATATTAGGCGGCAGCTTTGCATGGTGCTCTTATAATGTGTGAAAATTGGGGCGAGTTAAACTGCAATGATGAGAGACAGAACTTGGAAAAGGCCGTATCTGACAAGCGACTGCTTCAAATGCACATTTGTAACATTCCACACAGCCCAGAATCCACATAAATATACAGCCATCTTTAGAAAAGAAAAAGAAAGCAGCATGCCATTTTTTTTTTCTTCGTGTCAGTCATTCATGAATCCAGACTTCCATACCTATTATAAGACATAAGAATAGTTATTAGTGCATCCCTATAGATCTACATTTAATACATGTGATTAAGATAATCTAAACTAACTTCCATGTGACTGATAGCACAATCAAAAAGACCAATGCCAGTATTTTCCCACTGAAAGAGATCTAAGCTCCACAGCATGTGAGAGCACAATCTCTCTCACACATAAAAAAAGACACAAACACACCAGTTTGCAAAAAAACAAAAACAAAAATAAAACCTCACTATTAACATGTGCTTATCTGATGCCCCAGGGCAAAGGTTAGTTTCAAACGAGCTTACAGTGTTTCTTTTCACCCTTTATTAATCTCTCAAAGGTTCATTGTCTTCTGTAGTTATCCTCTCTCTCTCTTTTTATTTTTTTTATTGCCGTGTGCTGAAGGTTCACAATGCGAGCTATAAATTACAGCTCGCTGAGGCCAACAAGGCATGACTGAGCATGCAATAATGCATTTCGAAAAGTGTGCCAGAACAGGGGAAAATGCAGGGGTCTTTCCAACCAATCCCACAAGCCTCAATCAGCACAATTATCTCATTGTTGTCAGCACGCACACCCGCACATGTCAGCACCCACTTGTGACTAAGAATGGGGGGCTCACATCCTGCAATTTCTTCAAGTTACCCCATCATTCTCCCCTCCTGTAATGCGCTCAAGGTTTGAATAACAATGGCACCTCGATTCAATTTTAAAACTCGCCATTTGCATAAAGAACAAACAAATGAAGCCCAATTCAAGGGCGTGCACTTGTAAAATAATCAAAACTTTCGAATGTCTTCTTCACCATACGCAAACATCATTTATATGAAGAACGCACCACCAACGCAATAACATTTGATCCCCCTACTTTAGTCAAAAACTAACATTAGCAAGTTGTGATGACATTAGACGATTAGCAAGTTGTGCTTTGAAGCCTCTCTCTCTAGTAAATGCGACTGATTTTTTATATTGATGTTATTTTCATTTCATGAACACTCCAAGTTTTGCAGTGACAATCTCTTTTTTGTTTTGTTTTTCTTTGCATTATAACTCTATAAAAATGACTGTATTCTGTTTCCTTTCCTACTTGCTAAACTTGTTAATCAGCACTTAATTTGTTATATGTGCACCTTATTTTGCCCCTCCTGTTTGAACTTTCTGTAAGTTAGCAGTATCTTAAAAAATAATAGTGAACAACAATATAGCAACATGCAGCTGAATGCAAGCTTCTTCACAACATCCTTGAATCGGCTACTGTTACTGTAAATAGGTTAACAAGTTTTTCAAGAGATCAAGAAAAGGGAAAACAACCACGTCATTGTGAAAAATAGTGTTAATATTGCCAATGCCTAAAAATTGTCAAAATGAGGATGTGACTGTGCGCATGTGTGAGTGTGTTACTAGATAACACTAAAACACTTTCAACATTATTCTTCGTCCAGAGGTGAAAGATGGTACTGTTTGCCGCATGATATAACTGCATAATTTTTAATAAGAAGAAAATGCAAATCTTTATATTTCGCTTACCTTTTCTTAAGCAGTGCTGGCTGCAATTTTAAGAAAGATGTCTAACTAATAATTGTATCTTTACTAGACAACTTCAGTGCTTAAGCATTAAAGTGACTTCAACTTCCTCAAAAACAAAGCAAGAAAAATAAATTGCATGCATTCTGTTATTTGCACTATCAGGCATGAAGTAAAAAAAAAAAAGTACAATGTTTACAAAATTAATGCAAAACCTGCAATTTTGCTAGCCCTATTTTCAAAACTAGCGGCACACACGTTTGTGAAAGACTATAGATATCACAATTTCCTGTCAAGCAAAGCATTCCTAGAGATATTGTAAACAACAGCTGACTTTCTTTTCACATGTCATAAAATTTTACACTTCCTTGTGCTACAGCTTTTCAATGGTGTTATGAGCAGCTGACAAAATGCAGACAGCAGTCGCCAGGGACACATTGTGTTCTGCGGGGTTGCAGATGAATAACAACAACAACAAAAAAGAAACATCTCACTAAATGTTCAGATAACATTATACGAGCACAGCGCTGAGCTCAGCACACATGCACCTGCCAGTGCAATGCCAGAACCAACAGCAGCTGTGAGCAGGTAGCAACAGATTGCGAATGCTTTTTGGGTGCACAATGAATGAGGAATAACGCTGCCAATGCACGTAGTCATTGATCTACTACATGAGGATCATAAAGATGGGTTCTGCCGGAATTTTTGTATCAGCGAATATGGACTACATATTGTATTCAAAGTAAGCCCAAGACTTTACACATCAAGCTGAACATCTACTGAGCTACGAGGGCCCAAACACGAGAAAGTACTTTCAAATCTGTGACATTGCACAGACATGTACCCACGTTGGGGTGTTGGCATGAAATTAAAAAATAATAATAAAAAACTAGTTTGGTCCTAATTTCCTCTTCTATTAATCAATCAACCTCTTATCGTGATATTAATGAAAGCAGAGTTTTGAAATGATACTTTAGCAGTCTAAAGCAAATTAGTGTTTCTGTTAAGCATCCCTTTGAATCATCATCAGGGTTTGTCAGAAATCTTGGTTATACGCTAGGAGCTTTTTACAAGACTTTTTCAAAAGATTTTATAAAATTTTATTCAATCAAACATGAAGTTTAAGAGTGTCTGAGAAGACAAGCCTGTGAATGGGTGACAGAGTTTAAGCATAGCTTTTCATCATATTGTGAGAAGCTTTTTTTTTACTGTATTTTCACAGTCTTTACTGTATTTCACAGTATTTTTACTGTATGTTACAGTATTTTTACAGTATTTTTACTGTATTTTACAGTCAGGTGAAAGATAATGAAAAGTATACTAGAAACTTGCCAAATGAGCAGATACAGAAATGATATCTGTCCCAACAGCAGTTTTTCCACGAATGTAAACTTGAGAATTGGCAAAAGAATGATGTCAGGGATAATTCCTTTTGTAACCACTTTCCAAAAGCTTGCCATTAAAAGTGATTTGTTGCTTGTGCAACAGGAGTGCACTGTTGCTTGTGTAATCTAAGAGATCATTCCTCTGTAGCTTTTTCACAATTCTAAAAGGAGGAAAGCATTGTTTAGTGGCTTGCTGTCTTACCACCTCGTGCTAGCACCTTTTATTTCTTTTATCATGTAACACAACAGAGAAGGTGCACAGTGGGCAGTGATCAGAGCAGGAACGGCTCGTTCTCGTAAAAAAAAAATTGCCCAATTTGATCCCCCAATGTATAAAAAACATTTTAAAAAAACCTTTAATACCTTTAAAATTGTGCATGGCTACTGAAACAATATTAAAGCTGAGGCATTGGCGAAATTTACAGCTGCTTCAAGGACACCAAGCACAGACACCTCGTAGCTATAGAGAGGCTAGATAAAAAAAAAACAGCCGCACAATTCATGCCACTGAGCTATCAGCTGCAGGTGCTTGGAAATTCATTTTTGTTTTCCGGCTTCCCACTTATCTAGCCAGACATTGGGTGAACTTGAGCTTGTTAGCCGTACACCAATGACGCACGTGAAATGAATGAGCCCTATCTAGTCTGAACTGCAACGGAGGAAAAACAACGCCATCGGCAACTTATGTCTGGCCGCCCGGGAGTTTACAGTATTGTTTATATCACCTCTCTGAACAACTCTCTTTGGATTCTTATCTTACTGATATAGCCATTGCAATTCACTTAAATGTGGTGGTTGATCTGCTGTAACTTACTCTGCTGTCATATTTTGCCAGTGCAAATTACAAATGCGACAGGCCTTGAGCAGGCATGCAATCCTATCTTTCCTTTGTTTTATCACTCTCTCTCTCTCTGAGCAATCGGATAACTGCATGCCACTTGATAGCCATGATCATGGCTGCATTGTGCCTGCAACAGCAGTTTACATATTGGACACTCACTGCCTCGCAACAAATTGATTTGTACATGTGTGCACGCACACACACTTCTTTTCCTACTTGGGCAACTGTACCATTCAGGTGGCTATGTTTGATCTGCTCCTGCACCAATATGTTGACTCAAAATTATTATATACAGCACATACTGTGCTATATACAAAAACATAGCCAGCTAGGTGTCCTTCATAATCACAAGGCTATTGGAGCACTTCACTTTCTCCATTTCGATGCAACAATATATGTGAGATGTCTTGTAAAAGATTCACCATCAAAAGCACATACCATATCACTTAATACCGGTATAGTTATATATTCAATAAAAGTAGCTAGGTTACTATACAAGATGTTCTTCAGTGTGGAAAAAGAAAATAGTCAAAAAGGGTGCAACTGATGAGGCTGCACGAAAGGGATTTCTTACATACCACTTAGGCAGCAGCTCATCGTGTAAATTCGGAGACCGGTTCTATAACACTAATATCTGGTTCAACAGCAATTATAATGGCAACATGCTATCAATTTTCGCGCGAATAAGAACACGCACAAAACAAGTACCACATGGCAAGGCTTATTCTGTATATCCTGATCACTGGCAACGTATTCTGCTGTCCATGACACAGTTTAGCAAGGAAGTCTTGCCCATAATAGATGCAGAGGGTATATATGTTGTTTACGCATCTCGACACATTAAACGATCGAGTGCGTGTGTTCACTTTCGGTATCAGATAATTTCTCCATCTGTGCGCCTTCCTCGGAGGTGAAAAATAAAGAAAACTAGTCACACGCGCGCTTTATCACTACGTCAACCTTGCTGGCAAGGCGCCCTTGGTCTCGGCTGACCAGCCTTGACCGCCTCTCGACTGCTCTAGAATGTGCAAACCTGTTTTCCTCCGTTTTCGGACAGAGCAACATCACACATGCGACAGCGGTGTGCCGGGGGCAGAGGGAAGGAGGCATCAAACAAAAGGACATCTTGCGCGAAGTCGCGCCGACGTGTGTGTATAAAGTGCATTGCACTCGTAATTAAACGATCATCCCGTGCGTCTATTTTCACCGCCTCCGGCTAGTATGAGGAATTAGCATTACAGGTTTTTGCTGACGCAGATGTATACATTTTCAAGGTCCGCGCACAGTGACTCACCACTTTGGCAGGAAAGAGAAACGGGCATTGTGTGGCAGCCAAAACAAACCGGAGCTATAGCTTTTTTTCATCATTCCCGTCTTTTTTCTTTTTTTTTCCACCGATCACATCGCCGCCGGGCGAAAATAAACTATTTACGGCGCGTGCCGACAAGTGACAACATCGCTGGCGCGTGCCAAAAGACGCATAATCGACGACGCGCTACGCGGATACTTCCTTCACACGCGCACGCAGTCGTCGGTTTCGTAAGGAGCGCGTGCCTGACTGGCCCACTGCGCAAAAAAAAAGTATTTTGAAATCGCGTGACAGAGCCTTTTTGACGAGCATGCGCATGCATGCGCCACATTTAACCGGTTTAATAAGCAATACCTTGCAGCGAAAGCGGCCTCATAACGATACGCACACGAGCGCGGAACGTGCCACGAGTGTTTACTTAGGAGTACGGAGAGCACACGAGCTGAGGCGCGCCGACGCGTCGAAGCGCGCATGTCCGCTTTGTAGAAGCGTGAAATATCAAGCAACGGAATATCTGAGAAAAGCGGCGAGTGTCCCCGAAACGCAACCTTTATCTCAGCAGCGCAAGGCACGCGAACGCGGTCTGGCCGACCGAGCGGCAGCAGCAGCTGATACGCGAGAATCACGAGGTCTCTTTCTTTTGAATGTTAGCGCAGCACAGCAGCTGGCACAACGCAAGCGCGGCCGGACATGCCTGGCGGCGAAGCCACCGCTACGGTGTCGTCGGCAGGACACATTCGGTACTTTCGCGCTGTGTCCCTTCTTTCTTTTTTTTAAGAAGGCGGCGGTTCCGAAATTAAAAACCAGAGACGTACGACATCGCGAACAGAGACGTCGCGATCTTGAAGCCCATGACTCACACACCCGATATATATGTGTGCCAGAACAAAGGAGCGACGTCGTCACGGCTCGGTGAAAGCGAAAGGGTCTCACCTTGCCGGTCCTGATCTCTTCGGCGAGGACAGTGGCCGGTTTCAGCAGTATATCGTCGGTGATCGGTGGCAGGCGCTGCGGCTTGCCATGGATGAAGGCGAACAGCGACGTGAGGAAGAATTCGTTTAACACCTTCACGTAGCGGATGACGATAAGCAGACACTTGAGCACCAGTTTCTTCATGGTGACCATGATTCGCGCAGCTTTCGCTTTTGAAATGGAGAAGTTAAGCTGCTCGTACCTGCCGTCGACGGGCTTCCAATTAAATGCACTAAGGGCGGCCCCGTGCGAAATATATACGCAGGCTCTGCCCCCGGATTTCCGTGAAGCCGCTGTTGACACAGCTGAGTGCTACAGCTACGGCGCGGCTGCGCTGACGCTCAGACTCCGAGAACCCCCACCGACGCGAGTCGCGAGCACCGCGTTTGACGCCAGTCCTTCGACACCTCGCAGCGGCCGTACAAATCCAAGCGAACTCCCGCCCGCGATGTACTGAAAGGGAGGTGGCGGCGGACGGGCGAGGGAAAGCACCATTCGCCGCCTTGCCTAAGCGCTCTGACCTTGGGAACCCTTCGATTCACGCGCCCGATAAGCAAGCGATACTCGGTGACGTCACGAGTAGCGAAAGGGCTGCCCGCTCGAAGCGCTGCATGCGATGCAGCTCGGTGAAGCCGCGGGAGGTTTGAATTTGGTATTCTAGCTGTTTACCCTAAATGCATGAACCGCGATAAATGCACGTTAGCGCACCTGTGAACCCTGCGGTGCTATGAATGAGCCTGCTTTTCACAGGTTCGTGGAAAAAGGCGTTAACATCGTTAATTATTGAACGAATTGTTAACAGTTACAGCGGTATGTTTCGGACAAGTAGGTGTGTCCTTCCAAATGAAAACAGCGCAGACATCGTTCAGGAAGCCAATATACGCTTCCGAAACATGAAGTTCCGGAACAAAATCTAACATGCAGCCACGGAAATGCGATCCAAATCAGCATCGTTGACTCAGCACATACGATGCTGGTGATGATGATAGCAAGTCTTGCGTACGCTTTCTTTCCGCCGCGCGTACGGCATCGGGCTACTTCAGGTTGTATGCATAAAAATTTCGCAGCAGTCCAGACACGAACATAGAAAAGGACACACCGCTTATTGTGTCTGGCTTTCACATGGGTTTCGAACGTGACAAAATCTCGAAGTGCATGCATTTCGATCATCATGCATGGCACCGCGATCGACCGTCTTCTGTAGGTCGCGCTTCATATTTTATGCTTATTTAATTACATGTGAATGAACGTTTTATGCTTATGTAATTTCAGGCACACGTGAATATCTTGGGAAATATCTACAAATATTCCACAGTTATACCTTGGTTCTCCACAAGAAAAGCAGAAACATACTTATCAAGAAAGGGGTCAGGCAAGGAGACACAATCTCTCCAATGCTATTCACTGCATGCTTAGAAGAAGTACTTCAAGCTCTTAGACTCGGAAGGCTTAGGAGTGAGGATCAACGGCGAATATCTCGGCAACCTTTGGTTTGCAGATGACATTGTCCTATTCAGCAACAATGGGGACGAATTACAACAAATGATTGAGGACCTTAATCGAGAAAGTGTAAGAGTGGGGTTGACGATAATTATGCAGAAGAAAAAGGTAATGTTCAGTAGCCTGGCAATGGAGCAAGAGTTCAGGATCGCAGTTAGTCTCTAGAGTCTGTAAAGGAGTACATTTCTCTAGGTCAATTACTCACAGGGGAGCCTGATCATGAGAAAGATATTTACAGAAGATTAAAATTGGGTTAGAGGGGCATACGGCAGGCATTACCAAATCCTGGCTGGGAGCTTACCACTGTGGTTGAAAAGAAAAGTGTACAATCATTGCATTTTACCGATGCTAACATATGGGGCGGAAACTTGGAGGTTAACAAAGAAGCTCGAGAACAAGTTAAGAACCACTCAAAGAGCGATGGAACGAAAAATGTTAGGCCTAACGTTAACAGACAGGAAGAGAGCGGTGTGGATCAGAGAGCAAACGGGGATAGCCGATATTCTAGTTGATATTAAGAGGAAAAAATGGAGCGGGGCTGGTCATGTAATGCGCAGGATGGATAACCGGTGGACCATTAGAGTTACAGAATGGATACCAAGAGAAGGGAAGCGTAGTCGAGGACGGCAGAAATTTACTAAGGGGGGTGATGAAGTTAGGAAATTCGCAGGCGCAAGTTGGAATCAGCTAGCGCAAGATCGCGGTAATTGAAATCGCAGGGAGAGGCCCTCGTACTGCAGGGGACATAAATATAGACTGATGATGATTAACTTATGATGATTATGATGAATTCCATGTTTCTGCAGTACAAGCAACTATATATGCGTACGTCTCGTCAAGCAGAATTCACAGAGCATATACAGAATATCGTATTTACACGAATATATATAACTCGAGTTTTTGTTCGAAATTTCTGGCCTCAGAACACCCGTCGCGTTATATTCGGGTTCGTGACATAAATACAAAGCGCCTTTTTTTTTTGTCTTCTCCCTGCTGAACGCGCTATGCGTGCTCTCTCTCTCTCTCTCTCTCTCTATATATATATATATATATATATATATATATATATATATATATATACGCGTTGCAGGAGCAATGCGCGTGCATCGTGATTGTGGCTTCATCTCGTCTGCAGGCCAAGGGGTGCAGCTTGTTGAGAAGCGCGCGAGAGATTTCGCTTGAATATTTTGCTGTTTTCGCGGTCTACACCGGTGTATTTATTGCTTAGCCGATAAACTATATCACGCGGTGATGATTTTGTCTAGCAGACACAATCATCACCGCGTGATAAACTTTCTTTTTTAGTGCAGTACACCTAAAAATAAAACTGTCATATCTAAGCTCCTGCAATTTTTACTGACAGGCTACGTGGTTATAGGCTGATACTAGCAGCAAGGAACTGGTTAATTAACTTCTTAATTATTAACGCTAGGACCCTTGTCTTAATTGCGAAATTGAAGCTGAGGAGTAGTAAAGGCGTGTCCGCTTAGCAGAAATATTAGGACTAGCACCAATTTAGAGACAGAGAGAGTAAAACTTTATTGGGAAAAGGAAAAAAAAAAAAAACTGTCAGCCCTTCCACTGGGGTGGAGATGGAAGACCAGTGAAGGCTGTTCTATGGTGGGAATTATGTATTTCCAATTATGACTATTAAGATGTGATTGTATTAGATGGATATAGATGGATAGATGTTATTTGAACTATTAAAGAATGAGAAATATATATGATTCGATGGTTTTCATTTATTTAGTGACCACAGGGACCATGACCTTATGGTTGGTATGGTACACCGCCATAGGGTGTACGGCAAAGGTTGGCACGTTCTTCATAAACATGTCACCAACGCCGCGCGCGTTCGGTGCCAACGCGGGCAAAACGCCGCCGCCGTCGACAACAGTTCTGCGCGTTGCTGACGTGCGCTGTCAAACGCTGGCGTGAGAAAGCGCGCCAGCAGCAGCGAGCGAAGGTTCATGTGGTCTATCGCTTCAACGGAAACTGAGCGGCGAAAGCACAGCGCATACAAAGGTAGGAGCCGTGTTGCAGATCGCTTTCAAGATACGGTGCGCGCGACCGCCCGGCACTGCGCAAAGTGCAAGTTGCTTGCAGGGCAGAGGCCGCAACCCTTCCCTCCCGGCGCTGCCTTCCCGCTGTCCTCCTTTCGCGTGGGAGATTGAGTCACCAGTTCCCCTTGCGCCCAGTCGCAAGATACGCATTTGGTGCCGCATCTAAACGTCGATCGCCTCCCTTCCCTCCCTCCCCCCCCCCCCCGGCCTTTCGCGCGACGGAAGAAGTGGCGAGTGAAAGCGCGCGAGGGACGCGCGCTTTCAGTCACACATATAGCATACGGCCAATGAGAGTTTTTTTTTCAACATCCGGACGCGACCATCGAAGACTGAGAACAGCTTGGCTGAAAAAAAAAAAAGAAGGAAAATGTGGGTGGAACCCCTAGTCCAGGGCCCTACTGGCTTGAGCGGCTCGCTGGGCTTGGTCCAGGAGAGCCATCTGGCTGTCCTGTTCCTCGTCCGCAAGCCATGCCTCCCACTGCCTTAGAAAGTGTTGTCTTGTAAATTTGTGCGTGTTCGCTTGCGGAGGTCTTCTGGCGTATATGAGTGTGATGTGTGACAATGTACGCTTTTCGCCACACCACGGACATTTGGCTGCGTACGCTTCGCCATGTATTCGTCTTAGCTTGTGTAGAGGATAAGTGTTTGTTTGGAGTCGGCGCCTGTGACCTTACACTACATTGGCGTTCCATGGAACTACATTAGCGTTCCATGGAACGCCAATGTAGGAACACCATTGGGAAATTTAAGTGCAGTTATAGGTTTCCCAATGGTGTTCCTCTAACAGGCGCTCGTCCTACCTGCTTCGTCTGCGACCCTCTTCTAATAGCTACATCAACAACTAACCCAACAAGTACTCTAACAGTTCGGAACAACCTTAACTGGAGCGCTGAAAAATTCTTTTGCAGAACCTGGGGACGAATATCTCGAAAGTCTTATAGACTTCTACCAAGCAGACATGACTTCCCTGCTCCTTCACTTCAATTTCGTAATCGCTCCATGTGTCTTAAAGTTAGTAGTTAAAAGTTAATTAGCACATTATACTATCTCACTTAGCGAAATTATGGTGGAAAATTTATATTGCTGCTAATAGAGAGCTTTAGGTTAGGAGACGCAAGCGCACGGTCTGCGGACGCACGGACGCGCACGGTCAGAGCATGCGCAGTATCGTGGCCCCTAGTTCTTGCGTACCCTAATCTAAAACTCTAATGTCCGCCTAGTCATGTAGCCAGTCATGTAGTCATCTGCAAGAACAGCAGGGGTTTAGACAGGATAGCTTTTTTATTGCGAGAGCAACAGTATGGACACTTATAAGTTAAAGCGGATTTCTGCTGTCGGCGTCGCCGTCACCGTGAGGTTCCGTATGATGTCAACGGCGATGAAATCGTCGCCGCGCGCCATATGTGGCATGTACGAGGGGAAATGCGCTAGGGACGCGCGCTTTCAAGGGGAGCGAACGCACGGCGGAGAGCAAACGCGCGTTCTGCGCCGTGCTCCCTGAACGGCTGCAGAATTAAGCGTCTCTTTCCTCCTTTACAATCACCATATATAGAGAGCAATCGCGACTTCTTCCATCGCGCGATAGGCCGTGGGGGGACGGGAGGGAGGGAGGGAGGGGAGGCGACGTTTAGCTGCGGCACCAAATGCGTAATTATATAAAAAAGTCGGAGTTTCACCTTAAAGGCGAAGCATCAATTGCGATAGCAAATTTGTAGAGAGCTATACGGAGTAATGATAGTAGCTTAATCAGCTGTATAAACTTGGACATGCAGCAGCACCGGCAACACGCAGAACTGTTGTCGACGCCTTCGGCGTTTTGCCCGCGTTCGCACAAAATGCGTGCGGCGTTGGTGACTGTTGCCGGAGCCTCTGATATAAATAGGCACTTGGTGCCGCAGCTAAACGTCGCCTCCCCCCCCCCCCCCCCCGGCCTTACGCGCGTCGAAAGAGGGCGCGTTTGCTCTACATATATGGTGATTGTAAAGGAGGAAAGAGACAGATACGCCTACTTCTGCAGCCCTTAAGGGAGCACGGCGCAGAACGCGTGTTTGTTCTCCGCCGTGCGTTCACTCCCCGTGATAGCGCGCGACCCTCGCGCCCTTTCACTCGCACATACAGCGTTCGAATTTGGCGCTGAGCCGTGCTCCCTCAAGGGCTGCAGAAGATAGCGCCTACCTTTCCCTTTCCCTCAAGAACCACTTATCATCGCGCGGCGACGATTTCATCTCCATTGACGTCATACGGAACCTCACGGCGACGGCGACGCCGACGGCAGAAATCTGCTTTGGAGTGTCCATATAATTGCTATCGCAATAAAACGTTGCGAGGCGAGAAGGTGGTATAGACTTCCGACGCTGCTAGACGAGTAACCTCCGAGCCGCCCCTAGAGGCACCGGCAACAGTCACCAACGCCGCGCGCGTTCGGTGCGAACGCGGGCAAAACGCCGACGGCGTTGACAACAGTTCTGCGCGTTGCTGGTGTTGCTGCATGTCCAAGTATAATTATACAGCTGATAAAACTACTATCCTCACTCCGTATGGCTCCCTAATAATTTGCTATCGCAATTGGTGCTTCGCCTTTCGGGTGAAACTGCGAAATTTTTATTGCGATGGTTATTATATGGACTAGGTCTCTAATATGGACCCTCAAGACGCATTTCTGCCGTCGTCGTCACCGTGATGTCAAGTATAAAGTCCAAGGGTGATAACACGGTCGCCGCGCGCCGTGTTCTGTATGTGCGAGTGAAAGCGTGCGAGGGTGAGCTGACGATGGCGGCTTAGGGAGCTATAGGGAGCCTACATGCAACGCCGTTTTAGGGTGGTGACAGCCTTTGTAAGGGTACTTGCCACCGCCAGCTAAATTGGCGGGTTAAATCTGGGGCACAAAATGGCGAAAGACCAGCCGACAGACCACATTTTCGCAACCCTTGGTGACGTGAAATTCATTAACTTCTTTTAATAAACTTTGGCCTCAGCAGCCAAAGACAAATGGCGCGTCTGAGCGCCGTACACGGCACGTCTACGTTTTAGTTAAACAGACTAGTAAGGACAGTCTTTATTACAGCACACATCGAAAAGCACCCTTTATATATTATGTACAACTGGAAGGCAACGACAATGCTTGATGCAGTTCACATTCTTGGCGTGAGATAATCGTATACCACGGGCACGCCATCGTGCCTTATAACTTGTTGCTTTATATGTGTCGCACGACGTGCAATAGAAAAGTAAGTTTCATGTGTTAAAATAAAAGGAAAAGGCAACTAGTATATTAAAGATGTATGCAGGTTTCTTGTGCACGTTGGCGTAAAACTAAATTAAAGAAATTTAATAGATCGCGTGCCAACATGAGTACATCAGAGCGTGACAAAAGAAGGCAGCACGACTGGGGACCAAAATGGCTACTCACCAACTTTGGCGGTAAATAGCGGTCAAAATGTTGGTGTTGTCACCACCCTGAAACGGCGTTGCATGTAGGCTCCCTACAGGGAGCCTACATGCAACACCGTCTTTCGCGCGCAAGGGAGGAAAGCGGGGTGAAAGCGCGCCGTCTTCCATCGCGCTCAAGCGCGATGGAAGACGGCGCGGAGTTTTTGAGGAGTATGTATTTTTGAGGAGTCTGTATATAGCTGTTACACCGAGGCAGTGTATGAACTTGTTGCTTGAGAAAATTGGTACATATATCCACTTGTGAATTTGGCTAGCGTTTGCAAAAAATCGTGCATGCCATTTCAACGGCAAGTCCTTAAATGCTACAAAAAAAGAGTCAGTAAAAACGCAACAGAATTTATGTAGTGACTTTTGTAATGGGTTTCGCTATGGAAACATTTAACACGGAATAGCCAAGGCCCAAGGGATATGACTTCGTATTTCCTCTAACGTGAATAATAAGAATATATGTACGAAAAAAAAAAACACCAGCAACAAAAAAGGTTTCTGACATAATACAGTCATTTATTCTTTTTTCACCGCATCTTCCACTCAGCTAAAATCGAGGGGGCTGTCTGGATTACTTGCGAATTTTTCTTTAATCGCACGGATTTGTTACGATCTGAATTTACGTGAGATATAGTGTTTTGTTTCCTATTGGGAGAATCTACAAGGTTACCACTTTTTTATAAAGTGATGTGCTCTTTTTTACTTCTCCCACATTTTGAAATGAATGGCCTAATATCCCCCCTCCCCCGCCCCCAAATCGATATTCTCAATTTCATTCATTTTCCAGATAAATACTCGTTTTCGCATAAGAAAATTCACTCCCCAAGCACGCAAACGGGAGTGAACCTTGTGCGGGATGTCCGCCAAATGTCAATGCGATCGCACTATACGTGCAGATACAATGCTGCGTATGAACGCTGGAGCAGCACCAATAAGGACAGTGGCTTCGGCGTCCCTGAAGATATGCAACCCTTATACTTCATGGGGAACATCCGACCGTGTACCAGTGGTGTATAGAGGCTAACAGATGCTTCGTGCCCGTGCAGGCTCCGCTAAATATTCTCGTTTACGTTCTTCTTCATACATAATAAAGCAATTCTTATCCCGGCTACCGGGCTCAGCCTGGTTAACCTCCCTGCCTTTCCCTTATGACTTTTCTCTCTCTTCTTATCCCGGCTGATTATACGTTTTGTCAGGTAATACGCTTCTCCCTCGTTTTATTTATTTCCATAAGGTCTGGTTTGCTACCCTACGCCCGGGAGAGAGGGGAGGGGGAGGTAATGTGACAGGAAAGTAGAGATAGAGAAAGAAAGAGAGCACAGATACCCAATCACAGTCGGTCGCTGTCACGGGGAAGTTGCATATTGCAGGTGGTGGTATACTGTCACGTGGCCTGCCTTAGAAGGGGGCTCGTTGCAACGAAGGGACGCAGACTAGCCCTGCGGCTTGCGCCCTTGATCCCCAGCCATACAGCAACGAACCGCAATCACGACGACCCTATAGAGGGCAATGGGTATTAACCTGGTGCTCTTTACCGTGGTTTCGGTCATGCCGTTTAGCAGCATCATCATTAACAAATTAATGCTTTAGTACGGCCTAGTACGGCTAGCGCCTGGGCACTCGTGTATAACGCATCCGACCACTGGTATATGGGAATAGTTAGACCAACTGAAGGCAACTAGAGCGCGAAGTTCCTGCATGACACGAAACTAGACGACGTACCGGCTCTAGTAGGGCCACCGTCTAATGTACGGTAAGCACTCTTATCATCATATGCTCCATCCCAATACTAAATTTCACTCCCTTTCCCCCTTTCCCAGTGCAGGCTAGAGCACACCAACTCAACTCGACCTCTCTGTCTTCCCTGTCTATAATAAAATTTACCTCTCTCTAGACAAACTGAACATTTTCTGCGTGGGCAATGATATAGTTTTGATAGGACACAAATGGCGTCATTTAACAGAAGGCGCTGCATGTAGTCTGTCAAGTGATTGAATGGCACGTCAGCTATATGAGGCTTATGGAAAACGCGCTATGTCTCCTTCCCTATGCCCCCTAGGTACAGTGTACTAGCTCTAGGTCCACTGCCCTATTCAACTTGCCTCTCTCCTGCTAAAACGGTGACACGCGCACTTGTGCTGCGCAACGACCGCTTACTCCTTCGCCTGCCTATCTATTAATTATTATTATTATTATTATTATTATTATTTATTTATTTATTATTTATTTATTTATTTATTTATTTATTTATTTATTTATTTATTTATTTATAGCTACCGCTACTCTGCGTCCCTCCATTTCTTCTGCGACTTGCATGTATTTCCTCTCCCACTGTCCTCATTGCCCTACAAACATGGGACTCCGTCTTCCTCTTGCCCAGCATCGTCGTCGATGAGGCTGCGAGTGCATGCATGCCTAGAAAGAGTCAATTACTGTCACCATGGGTTGACGTATCTCTTGTATGCTTAGCACGTTGTAACCGTTGAACTGAAATGCTTGTTCTGTTTACCCTGTAGCATATATCACTCAAGTTATTTACGTTTGAAAGGTAGCCTGAATAATTTCGCTCCGTATATATGTGTGTGTGCGGAGAGACACTGTGTACCACCTTGGCAGCGCAAACATACACATTTTACAGTCATGACAATTAACTGTAGCGACATAAACACGTTGTTGGGCAAAGGCACGCGGTTAATGAGATTTACTGACCGAGGAAAATCTGCATTCGCCCGGAAAAGTCTCACTTCGGGCACGCGTAATGGATGATCGATTATTGACGCACTTGAGCTGGCATCCCGGAGAGCTTATTCAGGAGTCCTTCGAGGTGTGATACGATGCCCGCGGCCTTTGTTTTGCAATGGCTGCTAACGAAGAGTTTCCAGGAGACGCCGCATTGTGTTGATACAGTGGAGTGGCTAAACGAGCTGCAGCGCTGAGGCGCCTGCTTACGTACGTGTTTGCAAGCGTATTTCGCGCTATGGATCTTCTTGATTTAGTTAATTTTACATGGAACAGTTGGGCGAGCAGTTTATTTTTCACAATATTCACTCTCGTCGCGCAAACATTAATTTAAGCTAATGACACTAGTCGATCGCAACTGCGCGCGCTCATCCTTCCTTCTTTTCCTGACACCTGTGCAGCACTTAGTACAACTTAATTGTGCAGTTCCTTCTTTCGCCGTTAATGGTTAATCCCCATTTACCTTTGAAATAGGTCAAGGCAACACTCCGTTTGGCATCTCTGCCTTACCGTGAATAAGCTCTTTATATCTCTGCAAGACCGAAAATGGGACGCATGTATCACATTTTCAAAAACGGGGTTTCGTCGTGCACTTTGCCACAGCATTTTACTGCAGCCCTTTTTAAAGAACTACAGCGAAACTTCCCTTTCCATTCAAATTTACCGGACTCGCCTCTTTGAGCAAAGTGTTTCTGTTGTATTGAATCAGTTTCGGTTTCGATTTTGAGCTGAAGGAAAAAAATAAAAAACTCTAAAAGCGCACCGCTGGCGCTGCTGCGCCGCTCGCTGTTTCTGTGCTGGCGAAGAGACGGTCAACTGGTGGTACCTGCGCGCCTGCATTTTCGGCAAATTTCGGCCCGGAAAACGCTCGGTAAATAGTTTGTCTCCTTTATCTGCTCGTTCTTAGCGAGCGGCAGTCCATTGGCCGCATTTGAAAACTATACAGAGCTGTCCTAGTGCACTGCACTTTATTGGACGCATTCTCTTTTTATCTCAGCGTCGTCAGCTGCTACGCCGGTTCCATCAACGTTCCATATTCAGCGGCAGTGTGCGGATGCATTTGAAAGTTGGTAATCGGTATTACGTTTTCATCCTCTTGATAGGTCGTGTCTGTGTGGATCATTTAAAACCAAAGCGAACGCGCGTGATCGGGAATTGCGGCAGATATTTATCTCGATGTCGTCTTTGCAAGCATGGTGCACTTAAATTCTTTTTTTTTTTTCTTGTTCTTTGGCGTTTCGCTCGCGTTTCTCGTCCACCGCACGTCGACTTCGCGCTCCGATAATTACGAAGGAAAGCGGTGGAAAACGCGAATCGTTGAGCGAGTGAATAACGGACGCGAATCGAAGTTCTGATATGCTGCGCGTGGAATGTCGTGGAAATAGCCGGATCATCACCTCGGCGCGCGAGTAGTTCGCATTGCGATTATATATTCGCCGATCAGATACTTTCGCTCGGCCAGCTGTTTTTTGATGCATTTATCGCATATGTTGCCGGCAGGCAGTCTCGGAGTATGTTGGTGAGCTTGCTTATTGTGCGCTCGGTTTTGCCTAATGGATCGCCGCAGTGTAGCGAAAGCGGCGGTGTCGGACAGTTCCGTCTGTGGATGTTCTTCGAAGTCAGTTCACGTGCCTTCATTTTTCCGCTGGAGGTGCGTCAGTCTCGTTTCTGCTTCTCTTCGTTTTTTTTTTTTTCCCCTTCTTATTTCTCGCTCTGCCTTGCTCTGTCAGCACTGCGAAAAGATTAAAACGCAATATTGTCGGCCCTATTTCATAAAGGCGCATTGTTTTAATAAGGGCCACTCGTAAATCGATTACTGATAAGCGATCTACGGGCCGCGTCAAACGTAGTTGCAATCGCACGTGAAAAAAAAAAAAAATGTTGCACCTGCTGAAAATTAAGCTACGTAATTACGTACGATTGTCCAATTGTTGTTGTTCATCTTAATCCTCCTGTTCTTTCTGACAAAGTTAGTAATATTCTTATGTTGCTAAAATGGGCACTGCCACGGGAAAGAAATGCAGGCCAGGTTAATACAAGCTCTGTGTACTAGTATTGGGCTTTCTACATTTCTGTGGCAATTTTTGTTATTGTTTTTCGAAAATGTCCCCATATATGCTGCTTCGTGTAGTTGTGTTTCAGTTTGAATTGTGTTGGTTTATTTTTGCTATCTTTGGCTGTTGTAATTATGCCAGATTAGTGGCACATCAACTTGATATGTTGATTGTAAAAGTTGCAAGGCTTCAAAAAGAAAAACATTGAATGTATAAGAAGTAGCTTGTTCATAGTGAGTAATACAAGAAGTCAAACTTGGAACAAGGCTGAATGCTCTCGACTCCCGTGAATTTCCGCTCAGAATTAAATTCAGATTAACTGCATGAAGTTGCATAATATAGTGCTTGAAAAGCAGACATTCAAGTGAACTGAAGCCACATGATCATATAGTGGTTGAAATAGCAGACATCATCCTCAAGAAATGCTTAGAAAGCACTGCTTTTTTTTTTTTACTTTTCAACACGAAATACATAAACATCAGATCAACTAATGTTGAAAAAATGAGACTCAATTCTGTACAGCACACATAGTGCATTCCATAAAGAAGGATGGCAAATATAAACTAAGTTAATTTTTTCCAAAGGTACCAGCATCCAGCTTTAATATCTTCCTCTCTACTGTAAATGAGTCTAAGTAACACAAAGTGTCATATTGGGTGGCCTACGTTTCTGCCTCTATGGTAATCAGTACAATCAAGCCAAATTGGGACTATGCAAATTTTCTCGGAGAGGTCTAGCAGTATTTCAGACCTACAATTAGATGTACATTAATGGCTCTAAATGGTTAATTAATTTAATAAAGTATTTAAATCCTCGGCAAAGAGTGCTCGTCGCTGGTAATTAATACAGTTGTAGTAGGTGTATCCCTCAGGTTTTGGGCTTGATTCCTGGCAGCTGCAACTACATTATAATGGGGCTGGAATGAAAAAAAAAAAAAAAAATAGAATCCACATGCTGCAGTTGACATCTGTCTGGTTTGTGACCGGTACAGCTGCCCTTTTTGGAGGTGCTGTCTATTGTTGGTTTACAATTCTTACCAACGTTTATTACCAGTTTTCCAAGCCAACTTTTACATGAAAATAGTGAGAATAGTGGCTGCGTAGATAGTTAATTAGAAGATTAAGTGCAGTGACTTAACTTCCGCAATAATACAAACCGTGATAAGAACACAATAGCTGCATTGTTCTCCTCTGAGTCCTTATTTGCCATGTTTGCACCATGTAGTCCTTGATATAATGGCAAAGTAGCAAACAAAGCAATAACAGGATAATGAAAAACTTGGTTGAGTATCACAGGCACCACATCCTGTTCTGCACTGCTTGCTGTTATGTCAAAGTACTGGCTAACTCAGCTTGACACTATTTTGCCTTTATGTAGCAATATTTTCAGTGGTTCTGTTGCCTCTTTGAGTTCTGTAATATCTGTCACCGCTTTGCAGTTTTTATTTTGTTTGTACGTGTTGTGCTCTTACTTAAATCTAGTGCCGCTAGCATTAGACCGACTGCTTCCTTGATGGAAAGGGCTGGTCTTTTGTTTCAACAAAGTTGGCAGCTTTACCTGATGCACTTAGATTTTGGTGCACTTCGAGGAACTAAAGGGGGTCAAAAACGAATTTAGAGCCCTTGTCTATGATGTCTGCTGTATTATAAAGTTTCACTACCACCACCATTTTTGCTTCATAAAGCCTAAATGTAGCTGTGGGAATTAAAACCCCCATCAGTATCAAATTGAGCCCATCTTGCCATATGTACGGTGAATGGGGAAAGGGAGCATTAAAATGATGCAACCATTTACAGAATCCCAGCAGCAGTGAGGAAAGAGGTTTTTTTTTTTTTTTTTTCATGTACTGCATTGGCTGAATTACAGTGTTCTAAATAGTGGCAACCAGTAGGCACTTGCATTGAATAGGTTGCATGACTAATGGATATGCAAACTGAAGGGGTTTGGAGGAGGCAGAAGGAACTTTGAGGGCTTTGTACCGACTTTAGTCTGCATATAGAACTGAACACAGTGCTTAGATTGGTTTGTGGTCGTGCTGTTCTGAACTCCGTCATATGTGCAGCTGCCATCAGACTTAACTAGAATGAAGGCACATCTATGGTGGCTTAACTTTAACATTCTGTAAGGGGCAACCAAATGCCTTTGAAAGAAAATTAATTAAGCTAGCACATTCTGGGCATCCCAACCAGAAATCTGCAGCCCCCTCTGCAGGAGAAGCAGAAGGGTGCTTAAGGTGCGTTTGGGTTAAGTGTGATGGTGCCTGTACCTTAACTACATTTATTTGTTCATACTTGATTTATATGTATCTTCCTATGCTTCAGTTTTTTTCTGTAAAGCTCTTAGCACCTGTGAGTAGAATGAATGAATGAAAATGAATCCTAATAACAATGTCAAAAACTGAAAGGCCAGTCCTGCATGCTCAATTTTGGCTTCGTTCCTTACTTCACTCATCCAGGACTGTTGTTCTTTTGGGGAGGTGGGGGAGAGGTTTCCAAGGTGACTTTAAACTGGTAATTATCTTTTGTGTTAATTTTCTTTGTACTTGCACATTTGCATTCTGTTTGTCGTATTGTACAGTTGAACCAATGAGTACAAAGAGTTTACAGAAAAAGGGAGATCTAAAAAAATGGACAGTGGGCTGGGCTGCAACCTGAGACTTCCTTTGTGTTTCACATACACTGAACCATCTTGGTTACAGTCGGCCTTTGTAATGATTGGCCGAGTGCCCATCACTTTTGCTCCGTTGCTTGATGTTTAGAATGTTTTCTTGCCATTTGCAGGAGGAGGAGGGGCAGCAACATCAGCGGCCATGAGCGGCAAGGTTCCGGGTTCGCCCAAGAAAGAGGGCAGCCCCCACAAGAGGCAGAGTCTCACGGGAAACAATGGTAAATCTTGTTCTCCCTATGCCGGATCCGGACTCGCTCACTCATTTCACGATAGTGCAGAGCTATGCACCAGTTCAGTAAGATAAAATCTGTGCTCCTTCTCTCCCTTTTTACTGTTATCAGTTAAATTGTCAACTCAAAGAAATGTGGCACTGAAACTTGGACACATGAAGGACCATGAGACGAGAAGTGGACTGAAAGATTGTAGACATAACATTCAAAGACAAAAAGGAGGGGCAGTTTCGATTTGAGGATTTGTGTATAGCTGACATTCTATTTCTGATTAAGAGGAAGAACAAGGAGTCAGGTGGGTGATGTTATTCGTAGACCAGATAATCAATGGTGTGGTAAGCAACACTGGAGATTTACAGTGCTACCTGTGCCATATCGAGACAGTTAAGGCTCCTAAACATGCAAAATGTCGCGTGACAGTGATATTATAAGCCGGGCAGGAATGAGAAGAAGGGGAACCAACCCAATTTCGTTAGTCACAACCATATAAAGCTCAGGAAAGCATAAGGGAAAAAACTTGTTTTTTGTTTACCTTTAATTGAAATGTAGAAGCAATAAGGTAAAGGGAAATGAAATTGGACAAAAGAAAAAAAAAGAAAACTTGCCGCCAATGGGAGCAGAACTCATATTCTCCGCGTAATGTGTAACATTCTCATTCGGCACAAGAATATGACAGCATTTTTTTTGTGTTAGCTTCTTGCTCGCCAGTCGGAAGCTACTTTTGTGGTGAGCATTCTTAGCCCCTTCTATGTGGTCTCCTGTTCTTGGGCCTAACAACGCAGCGTAACAGTGCAGCATACCAATCGGGTTCCTTCAGTATTCGTAACCAAGTTCTGGGCATTGATGATTTGCAGAGGATGACGGGGAGGCAGAGTTCCACTGGGATGACTACTTGGAGAGCACGCAGAGCGAGGCTGTGCCGGCCACAGCCTTTGCCCATGTAAGTATACATGTGCTGGCTACCCACTTGCTGCTCTGCTTATCAGTGTTGAAACCTTCCCTGATATGCTCACAGGCCAATCACATTTTCTCTTGTAGGGAGTGTCAACCTTCGTTACTTTCATGCAGATGTAGCTCTAGCTTCTTCTCAGTGCAGGGCCTAAACCATAAAAGTTCTTTTTTTTCTTTTGAACCTTTTATGCAGTGTGCATGACTTTGCTTGTTTTTCCGATGCAGTTGTTCGGAATTTTCCTTGCTACTACCCACATCCATTTCTGTGCATTGTTTTAAAGGTTAAGCGCATGAAGCAAGGGCACAAGAGAAATGAAAAGGACAGCATAAATGCTTACTGTGAACTTGTGTGCATGTTTTATATCCCTAAGGATTCAAACTATGAATCCTTACGAACTTACTCGGCTTTTTGTCCTTCTATGTTCCATTTCTGTGCAATCACTGCAGCCACATGCATCATCTTGATGTTAAAACTGTACTAGAAGGGAAACTTGGGCGAGTTGGTGGGTTTCATGTTTAGGAAAATCGCAGCACAAAACGGACAAGGACTCTGGCAAAGAAGAACACAGCAACAATCTGCAGAAGAACAATCTGCAGTTGTGAGTCGGTGCCAGTGTCGTGTTCTTCTTTGTCTGAGTCCTTGTCCGTTTTGTGCTGTTATTTTCCTAAACTTGATGTTAACACCTCAATGTGTGGCATTACATTCACGCTGTGCGCCGCCCTGGTGACAGGTGGAGCATAGTTTGGAGAGTGGCCTGCGCCCAGGCATGAAACTGGAAGTGCCACTGAGCTCTGCCGATGGTGGCAACGGCAACGGCGAGAATGGTGGCGGCATCTACTGGCTGGCCTCGGTGGTGACCACATGCGGCCCGCTGCTGTCCCTGCGCTACCTGGGTTACGGGGCGGACCGGTCAGCCGACTTCTGGTGCGACGTGGGCACCAACGAGGTGCATCCACTGGGGTGGTGTGCCCGCAACCACAAGCCTCTCAAGCCACCTCCGGGTAAGGAGCGTGCGTGTGTTTTTTTTTACTGTGGCAGTCGATGGCAAAACTCCTCCCACTGAAATTCTCAAGCTTTGGAAAGCTCAGGAAATCAGGGCCAGACAGAAAGGTTGAACTCACTAGCAACAATTTATTGAAAACACACCTATAGTATGGTCCACTCTACAGGGAACACCTAATTTGTACTCAAACCAACATAGCTTGGATGAATCATCAACCTCATAGGAGAAACATGCTTGAAACGGGATGTGTTAGGCTGACCTATATCAGTAAAAATTTATTGCTGAGGCTTTCATGGCAAAATTGAGCTGTTCAGAATTACTAGTTTGCTGTTTTTGTTTAGCAGGGTACCATACTGCACATTATCATTTGCGGTCGCTTTGTTGTCTGTGGCTCTCTTTTCTGAGGAGGAACTTGAGCCATCTTGGCCACTCTGCAGTCTTGTGGCAAGAAATGATTCAATCATACCACTTGTAAAACTCTGCTTTGATGGCTGGCCATGCATTGTGACCAAGGTTTGGGGGCTGCCAGGCACAGTCCCTTACAGTGATCTTAAATGCAAACAAGTTTCTCTTTGTTAGTGTCACCACATGACCGCGTCCCTAGCTCACTGTTTAGTCACAAGCGGCATTGTGCGGGCTTCCTTATCTTCAACCGACCAGCATTTTAGTTCTGTTGCCGTAGCAATTATATGGACACTCCAGGCGCATTTTTGCCATCGCCGTTGCCGTGATATTCTGTATAAAGTCCAAGGGTGATAGCACTGTTGCTGTGTGCCGTGTGCTGTATGTGCGAGTGGGAGCAGAGCCGACGATCGTGGCACGCGCAAGGGAGGAAAGCGGGGATGAAGCGCGTCGTCTACCGTCGCATGCAAGGCACTCGGGGGGAGGGGGCGTTTTACTTTGGCAGCAACTGTGTATGGCCCGGTTGCGCGGGCCTTATCTTGAAAGTGATCTGCGTTGGGGGCAGAGTGTAGGTGTGCCGATGGCTCATACCTTTGTGCGTGCGGTGTTCTCGCCACTCAGTTTGCATTGAAGAGATAGACAGCAAAAAAAGTTACTTTGCTCGCTGATGCTGCCGTGCTTCCTCGGCCAGCGTTTTGACAGCGAGTGTCCGCGGTCATCGAGTATGATGTGTTCATGTTTGCCTGTGTGCACTGACACCATGATTGTCAATTTAGTTGGTAAGCGAATGTTTGCAAGTTAATACAGCCGCTAGAACTACTATCCTTACTTTATGTAGCTGTCTACTAATTGGCTTTCGCAATCGATACTTTGCCTTTTTGCGCGAAGCTGTGCCTTCTTTGGACAAAGGCACCTTTGCTGATAATGGTGAATGTGCAACAGAGCAAACAGGTGTAGGACAAGATGAGAAAGTGACGCACACGGGCTTTGACTGTCAAACTGCTTTTATTTTTGTAAGTGCATGAAACAAATACCGTAGATAAAGCTTCCCTTATGCCTTCATTGTTTGTCATTTCATATGATTGTCACTAAACAAAATTGAGCACCTCGGTTCCCTCTATTCTCGCTCGTGCTGTAAAATCAGACGTATGAAAAAAAAAAAAAAAACTGTATCATACGATAGTCATGCACATGCTGGTAGTTACTTGATGACGATCGTTTTTGCTTTCTTTCTAATGGTATACACCTAGAAATTGCTATGCCTTTTTTGTTAGCATCAGGGATGCTATGCTCACACGTGTCATTCAGTTTTGATGTTTTAGCTGCCTCGGTAAGTGCAGTCGAACCCCATTAGTATAACGAATACAGAAATAACAAATTAGCGAAGTAAACATAAAATATTTCTCACCAGTATCAATACTGACAAGCCCAAGCATACGCATTGCGTTACTTTATTAATCACAAGAATCTATCGGGTTCTGTAGCCTGCAAATGTTGGTTTGTGCTAGTTTGTGTATAACTGTTTCTGTGATCGTCTCTCCATCGCCTACAGCCATATTAGAGAAGCACTTGGACTGGGAGAAGCTGCTTGCTGATGAATTGAAGAGTGCTGTCACCGTGCCAGCCTATGTCCTTGAGATGGTAAGTCATCTCTTGCTGCGTGGTAGCGTATACATCAGGATTGCCCATAATCATTGGTTCCAGGATTTAGAAGCTGAAACAGTAAAATGTCTGGGTTGAAGCATTGGAAAGAAAGAAAGAAAGAAGAGAAATGCTGGAGAAAGAATGCAGATATCGTAATAAACAAATGGGTTTTTTCTTACCGGCATCAGCCTCTTTTGTTTTGTCAGCATTTTCTTGTGCGCATCGCATGAAGATAAGTTTTCTTTTGCACCTCCATACTTTCTCTGGCTATCTCTGTGCCTTTATGAAAAAAAAAAGACAGCAACAAATACATAAAAAAAACCATACAGAGCCAGTGCATTGTGACATTTCATTTTTTCATTCTTCGTTTTATATCACAGGTGAGATTGAGTGCTTGATTCCAGCGATAACGGCACTGCAGTGGCATTCAGGCCATGTCAAAGGCAACGATAAAAAAGTTGTCGCAGTTTCACCTGAAAGGTGAAGCATCAATTGCGATAGCAAACTTGAAGAGAGCTATACGGAGTAATGATAGCAGCTTTATCAGCTGTATAAACTTGGACATGCAGCAGCACCGGCAACACGCAGAACTGTTGTCGACGCCGTCGGCGTTTTGCCCGCGTTCGCTCAAAATGCGTGCGGCGTTGGTGACTGTTGCCGGAACCTCTGATATAAATAGGCACTTGGTGCCGCAGCTAAACGTCGCCTCCCTTCTCTCCTCCTCCCCCCCACGGCCTTTCGTGCGTCGGAAGAAGGCACGTTTGCTCTACATATATGGTGATTGTAGAGGAGGAAAGAGACGCCTACTTCTGCAGCCCTTAAGGGAGCACAGAGCAGAACGCGCGTTTGTTCTCCGCCGTGCGTTCACTCCCCGTGAAAGCGCGCGTCCCTCGCGCCCTTTCACTCGCACATACAGCGTTCGGCGCGCGGCGACGATTTCATCTCCATTGACGTCATACGGAACCTCAGGGCGACGGCGACGCCGACGGCAGAAAGCAAAAGAAGGGAAATGAAATGGATCATTAGAAAATGTGGCCCCTGGAAAAAGAAGTAGATGCAGTACGAGATAAACATAAATGCTACAAAATGCAATAATCAGAAGCGATTGCTTGAAATCAGTGCAGAAGGTCCTAAATCATTCACGAACGCTTTTTATCGACAAATGGGGGACTTTGCGAGGTTTGCCCTCTCTTTACAGTGTGTGTGTGTGATAGGCTTTGTGTTATCTCGCTGTCAAGCGCTTTTCATCAGATAGTACTAGTCAAGTACTTGTCGAAGGTTGTCACATTGTTAATCCCATCACATCCTGGCTAATGCCAGCATTTTTAATTCCTGTAAGCAGCACAAGCAACTGCTGCAACCATGGCGCCACGAGGCAACGTTGAGTTTCCCTGCTGTGTTTTGCTGACATCTTACTTTGCTCCCTACTGACATGATTCCCTGGATAATTCACTCGTTCATACAGTATCCTGGTTTCGTTGTTTTATCCCGGTTGAACCAGGTGCTCAATCATTGTATAATCTTGTAATTCCTATTGTATTAACATCATAATCAATTGTACACTACAATTACTATCTTTCTTCCGTGTTTTGTAATGTAATAATGTAATGTAATAATGTAATGTAATAATGTAATGTAATAATGTACTGATTCTGTTCTAATCTTTTTCACTCTTCGTCAGCAGTCCGAGCGTTGCTGCTCCTGCGTTATCATCACCATGGTTGGCCGATCGCGAGTAGTGATTGGTAGAAAAGGAATAGAATCAAACAAAAGGAATCGCTTTGTTATCTATCAGCCTTAGTCTTGGCATTGCAGGGTTAAAATCTTTCATAATCTGCCCCAATAGGAGTACATTGATTTCCACGCCATAGTTTGGCTTGCAGTGCTGTAACTGTTATCAGTGAGCCCACCCCTCCTTTTTGATTTTCAATTGTGCACTTCTTTCTTATTCCCTTCAGTGCAGTGAAGAGACAATGCTATGAAACAGGTGGCCTCCTGAATCAATTTGTTTTCTGCACATTGCGCTTGCAGAAAGGCTCGGCACCCATTGACCAGATCCAGCCAGGCATGAAGCTGCTTGTGCTTGAGGAAGAAAACCCACTGAATGGCTGGGCTGCATCGGTAAGTGTTGTGCTGTCTGTCGGCCTCTTGCCTTTCCGTGCTTCCTGATAGGAGTATTTGCAATCCAATGTTATTGCCTACCCCCCCCCCCCCCCCAAAAAAAAAAAAAAAGCAAAAACACAAACAAACTAACAAACAACAAAACAAAAAAGAAAAAAACAGGGCTAAGTTTGTTGAAGTATCAGGCTAACCGTTTTTAGCTAGTTTTAGCATAAGCTGAAGAGGTAACGCAGAAATGTTTGTTTGCAACGTGCAGCATCAGCATAGCAACAAGAATTGGACAGCAGACAAGTTCTGTTGCATGATTCTTAAACGTAAGTAGACCTTTGCAAGGCATGTTTGTGTATAACAGATGACTGGTGGTTTCACAGTGATGGAGTCAATACAGGCGCTATCTATTAATTTGACCCTGATGGGACAGAAGAGATTGATTGAATTATCCGGCGGGTCAAATTAAACAAGATGAAGAAAAAACGCCAAAATAAATTGTTGATTTTCCCGCTTCTAACACACCCCTGAATCAAATGCGTGCCTAGTTTATATCTGTCCAAAGTGAAAAACAAACATAGAAATAACATCAAAGCTCCTAAAAGAAGTATAAATATAACGCGCACCTGATTTTTTAGGAAGAAAAATTGGCAAGGGTCGAATATGTGTTGCACAATGGTAGCTGGTTTTCTAAAGTCAGCTTCGCCACACGGTTTCTTAAATCCTTAAAATCTGCTTCGCCACAATACATGACTTATGTGGTAAAGCATGTAAATGTCGAGAAGGTGGTGTTGGTATTATGTCTGATTGCACTGCAGAGGCAATTTATGGGCAAATTTTCTTCAAAAAAGAAAAAAAAGAAAGGAAAGGGCACGGTAATCAGGTAAGGTAATTAGAATCAGGTAAAATACTGTTATCAGACATTGTGAGCTATGGTTATTGCTTGAAAACCATCCTTGGGCAGGCCGAAACTAGGCATTTTCGACAAGAGTTTGACGTGTATTCAATGCTTTCCTTTACCCTTAAGCTCTGCCGAGAAAGATGCTGCTTCTAAATCGGTCACTATTGGGGTCATCACAGAGATTGGGCGCCTGTGTGCTGACTAGTCAAGTTTGAATTATCTGGCGAAGGCCAATTTTAGGATCGAAATAATGAAAGTTTGGGCGCATAGAAATGCGTGGGCGCTGGCCGGTATTGTCGGCCGGGATAGAATTAATTTAAGTCTACTGTATCAGGGCAAAGGAAAATAGGGATGCCACAGAATGGAATAAGAAGGTAGTGTTAGTAAGTTCACAGTGCTAGGCTGCTGGTTGCACAGCTGGGCAGTAGATTAAAACAGGGGTGGGACTCCTGCACCAATTGCGCCATTTTGATACAAACACTAATTCCTGCGGCAAACTGCGCCAAACACGGAAAATTGACCGAAATTGCGCCACGCTGCGCCAGAACGGCTTCTGCATGTGTGCTGTGGCAGTGGCCGTGACCAGCGAGCGGATTGGTTCTCAGAAAAAGAGTTGCATGCGCGACAGCAGCAGCGAGTGAAGGGACTTTCGTGCTGTCTATCGGTTCAACGCAAACTGAGCAGCGAGAACACAGCACGCACAAAGGTATATGAGCCGTTTGCAGATAGCTTTCAAGTTACGGCACCCGCGGCCGTGCAAAGTACGCAGTTATTGGCGGAGTAGAAGCTGGGCCCCGTCCCCCTCCCGTGCTGCCTCCCTGCTTTCCTCCCTTTCGAGATTGAGTCGCGATCGTCAGTTCCCCTTGCACCTGGTCGCGAAATACACAGTTGCTGCAGGGGCACGACGCTCCCTCCCTCCTCCCCCCCATCTCCCCACGGCCTTTCGTGCGACAGAGACGGCACGTTTGCTCTCCCCTTTCCTCCCTCGCGCTCGCCAGATTGAGCAGCGATCGTCGGCTGCCCTCGTGTGTTTGCACTCGCACATATGGCGCGCGCCCACGGTGGTATCGCCCTTGGACTTTATACGTAACATCACGGCGACGTTAAAAATGCGCGTGGAGTATCCATATAATTGCTATCGCAATAAAATGCACTGGAGTGTCTATATAATTGCTATCGCAATAAAAGCAGTTTGGAATAGTTTTCTGTTATACCAGCCCAATGTTTACTGTGGCTATCTGGGTCTGCGGTGATATATGGTGACACAGAAATTATTTTACCGCGTCGATTGGGCTGCATAATTTGAGAACATTTTCCGCTATCACCATAAGCGTCGGCGCGGGAACATATTGTTTTATCGTAGTACCACCGATGTTTTCGGCTTTACACAAAAGCATGCGCCGTGCCACCGCTCGACCCACTCTTCCATATTCTTGTACGCGATAACTACAAAGTGTGATTCTACTATGCGCTTCGTGTTTTTTTATTCCATGTTTCGTCGTAGTTTCCAAGTGTGCTGCCATATTCCATTATTCCACCAAAATTCAAATTCGGTTGCTTTCCAAACTGCTTCAAAATAAAATTTTATTTGCTCCTAATTACTCCAAAATGAATTTAGTCTGCTCTACGCTGCTCCAAAAGCAATTTTTTCTGCTCCAAACTGCTCTAAAATGCAATTTTACTTGCTACAAAAATTGCTCCTGAATGACTTTGGGCAGTCCCACCCCTGTTAAAAGAAATCTACAAAAACTTGCAAGATGGAGGCGGCCTCTTGAAAAGAAAAGTTGACATTACCTATAGTCGGATACAACTTTAGAAGACAGCGGCATTTGCCCCTCAAAGGCGGATGCACACGAGCTGGCACCAATAGGCGAGCACTTCAGGTGACGTCATGAGCCGGACGGCCTGTGTCCCCGCCGACGGAGAACATGCCTAACATGGCCGCCCTCGCTTCGAACTGGGCCGAGTCGCGTCAGCTCTGTGCGCCTCTCTTCGTCAGAGTGAATTCAAATTGTTTGTGGTAGTCTGTCATGCCAGAAATATTATTGTGAGCTTATGATGCACAATTTGTGCCGCGTGCGTTTGTTCTGAGCCGTGAGCCGGCGAAGAAAGATTGCAGCGAACATCGGTGACGCTGCGCTTCGTGTGGAAACAGGATCCCGCGGCGACATACTGCTGCAAACAAACATCGTACGTGTTTGTTCCGTGGTATTTTGTTTTGCTCCTAAGTGAAGTTACGACGAGGAGAGTTCGCCAAAGTCTGGTACCTACTGTGAGCGGCGGGTGTGTTTGTGTACTAGGCCCCTGCGTTTCTCGTCGGACGTGGTGAAGTGATGGAGCAAAACCATTATCAGGATAAATGAGAAAAGCGTGCGCGGATGAAACCAACCTGCGAGTTTCTCAACAGAAAAGATTTCTGAAAGCAACCTCCAACGCAAAGATTCGTTGCTGCCAGCTCAGCGTGAAAACGACCGATCGTTGGCAGCAGTGTGATAAGATAGCCGAGCGTCTAGCAGCGTCGTTCGAGTGTTGTGTAGCACCGTCGATTGATTGCTTTCCACCAATGCTAACAATCAGTGATTAACACGCGCTGCTTGAGCGAATGTCATTGGATTGTTAACGGTCAGGCGTTTGGAAGCAGTGTTGGTTTCCTTAATGTCAGCCTGAATGCTAATATAAAATTATGACTGATACACTGGTGCCGTTGCAAGGGAGCTTGGCATGTATTCGCGTCGCTGTGTGGCTTAGAACTCCTCGCTCACTGCACGCGTCAGCTGTAGAAAGCCTGCTGTGACACCATCGCGATTAAGCTGTGCTGTTAGCGCTCGACTTGCTTTCCCACAACACAGCTTTGCGCTTTGTCGTGATATGTCGCTACTAAAAAATTCCTATGAGAGTGAAGGCAACATAGCCAATGTGTGCATTAAAAAAAAGTGCGATCAAGTAGGCACAGCTGCTTGTGAACTGACTCCTAATAGTTCTACTCGCGTCTGCGTTAAATGTGTGTGCGTGTTTTCTTGTGTGTTTGTGTATATTTGTTATTTTGCCCTTTTTTGTATTTTAGATCTTAGTTTTCGCGTTTGTGTTCATGTGTGTGAATATGTGAGTTCTTCCGTGCGTGTATGTATTTGTTCCTATTTCTATCCTTTTATTTTTGTATTTGTTCTTGTAAGCATGCTGCAGCCACGACTTTCGACAATTCCATTAACTCGTCTCATTCAAAGCACCAAGTCCTGTGAATAGCAGGGCTGGTCTCTTCGATGTCATTAAAGCTATTCTCTCTTGTCTACCTTGCCTCCTCAGTCTGTCACCTTGCTTTGTTTTCTCCTACTATTCTGACCTTGCTTCTTGTGCTGTTGCTGCAACGTGATTAATCAACTTGAACCAAAGAAAGTTCTATCAGCTGTGACAACAGAGACATTGACAGATACAAAATGTTCAAAGCATCACGTGGCTTGCACAGTTACTTCGTCTCTTACCCCTGTTAATGTGTTTATGCATCAGTGCATACGGTAGCTTGCCAGAAGTGCACATGAAAAGGTGCCATATTGTGAAATAGAACCTTGCTATGTTGTTGCATTCAGTCTTAATAAACAGATAGTTTTGCTGCCCGTCACATGTAGTGGTACACATATATAACATTGTGCAGTGGGGTATCAGTTCCTGTCATGACGCTTTCATCATTACAAATGCAGTTTTCTAGTGAATGGAGTCCAGCAAAGCAGTGCTGTGAGAGCTTTTGCAACTTTAACCATTTATTACTTCCCCAATATCACTGTCTGAATCTGTCCGTCACTTTGCCTATGGCTTGTAATGAACAAAGTGACTCACTAAAACACGTTCAACTTTACTGAGCATTTTTCCGGTACGTAAGTATGGCAAAAAAAATGCTAGCAAAGTTAATCACGTTAATAATTGTGCTTGCATTCGCATTACTTGTTCGAGTCAGATTAATAAATTGAAAATTGGCTATGACAACACTTCAATTTTCAGTGCTGACTGCTAACGGAGCCATAAAGCGTGCTCCGACTTCTGCTATTTCACTATGGGGTGCGTTAAACACGACGGTGGCTGCCTGAATGAGCATTTTGGGCCTCACTAAGCTAATGATGTCTTATATTTGTTCTCTTATTTGCATAACTTGTGTGAGCCAGATAAAGTAAACAATGCAACCACATGAATGTGCTTTGGCATTCAAGCTGCTGACAGTGACTGTCAGTTTCGTGTTGTCTGCTGCTATTTCACCACTACTCGCTATGACATGACTGCGATTTCCAGTGCAGACTGCTAACAGAACCATAAAGCGTGCTCTGACTGCTGCTATTTCACTATGGGGTGCGTCAAACTCGATGGTGGCTGCCTGAATGAGAATTTTGGGCCTCACTAAGCTAATGATGTTTTATATTCCTTCTCTTATTCGCATTACTTGTGTGAGCCAGATAACAAAATAAACAATGCAACCAAATGAATCTGCTTTGGCGTGCAAGCTGCTAACAGTGGCTGTCAGTTCCGTGTTGTCTACTGTTATTTCACCAGCACTGCTATGACATGACTGATTTCCAGTGCAGACTGCTAACAGAACCATAAAGCGTGCTCTGACTTCTGCTATTTCACTATGGGGCGCGTCAAACTCGACGGTGGCTGCCCGAATGAGCTTTTGAGCCCGCCAACGATAATCAGGGTTAACAATAGTGTTTCAATTCAGATATGCCAGCATTTAAATGTGTTTCTATGCCACTTCTTAAATCGAGCACAATGTGTGCAGGACGTTGCTTATCAGAATTGAGCTTCTATTATAAGGAATATGCCATAAATGGAACTGCTTATTTATTTGAGAGGTCACGGAATGGATGGTTGGTTGTTGCGAACCAACCAGCAAAATTTTGGTAGCCCTTATAAGGGCTGTTCCTTTGTTAATAAGAAGCCTTTACGCTTCGTCGAGTTGCTCAATGCCAGACAGCTCGCAGTCGGAGTCGCTTTCTTCAGTGTCATCTTCTCCCAGCTGGATGATGATGGGTTGAATGTGCTCACTCCCAGACATGTCAAGTCTGAACTTTGCCTCCAAGTCCATCACATGCTGAATGCTCTTCCTCCAGTCTTCCGCCGTTACCTGCTTGATTTTCTCGCTCAAGATGACGTCGACCGTGGACAGCTTGAAGTCTCTGTTGTCCGCAGCGATGCCATTTTTGACTTTGGCCCACACAAGCTCAATGGGATTGAGCTTGTGTGGGCTCAACTTATCATCCTTTCACCGTAGGTGATGTTCTTGCTTGTGAGCCACTCCTGTATCTTTTCCTTCTTCCAGGCCGTCGTCGGCAATTTCTCTTCTCGCCGGCTATGGTAAGGTGCATTGTCTAAAACAATGACGCTACCAGCTGGCAACTTCTGCAGAACGTCCTTGAACCAGCCCTCAAAGCGATTGCGTCCATTTCTTCGTGGTAGTCGCCTGTCTTTTGGCCTCTGAATACATCCAAGCAGCCGTCGACGAAACCATCCTCGCTGCCGATGTGCGTCACGATCAGGCGCTGACCTTTCCCAGAAGGTTGTTTTAGACCCGTTGTCAGGCCATTTGCTCGAGCGAACAGGCGTCTGCGCTTCTGCACCATGGTGTCTGTCCACACGATCGACCGAGTGTGTCCCGCCGTCACCCATGTCTCGTCCAGGTAGAAGATCTTTCGGCCTTCCGCCCGGTAGCGCTCCACGTCACGGAGGTAGCGATTCCGGCAATCGGTGATGTCATCCCGGTCGATAAGCAGCGAGTTGCGGCTTCTCTTTTCGTGCTTGAAGCCGATCTCGGCAAGCAGGCGACGCACGGTACACCGCCTTAGTGATGGGAGTTCCATACGCTCCGAGAACTCTGTAGTTATCTTCTCGACCGTCGGTATCTCGTTGCGGCGAAAGAAATCGTGCACACATGACCTCAGCGCGCACAACGTAAAGCTGTCAAACTTCGCGCTGCGTCTTCTCTTCTCCGCATTGCGTGGGCGCTTTCGCGAGGGCGTCGTCAATTTGCCACCCGAAAAATGCGAAGCTTTAACTTCCTCCCTCACCCTGAACACAGACCTTTCGCTGACACCGAGCATGTCGGCGACAAACTTGCTCGTGTCCTCCACGCTGCGTTCAGGCTGCCTGTTAGGCCAAAACGGGTAGCAGTGGAAGATCATGTTGCGTGAATCGCTGTTCAGGATGTGGCCGCTCGTTCTTGCCGAGGCTCCTTGGTGGTGTGGTCATCGAGGCGACACAAGGCTCGTTCGGCAACAAAGGATTGCGTTCCGATGTCAACTCGCTGGGCTCCATGGCCGAAAACTGGCACGGAATGCCGCGCGTGATCGTGCCTGAACTTACGAGATCGCAGGTTCGCAATCGCGAAAAAAAAAGAAAAAATATATTAATTAAAAGTAAGCCCAACACATTAAAAAAATAAGGTTGTGCAAACACACAAAAAGTATTTATGAATTTTATGCTATTAAGCCAGCAACTGCTACGCCCGGTGCCGTCGATCTTGCTCCGTAGCAGACGACTCACAGCGTTGTAGAAGGCACGGAGTTATTTTTCTCTCGCGATCCGGCATGTGCGGTAGCATTTCCATCATGATAGTTTTACCAAACCACTCGTCAAGATACACAAATCTTAATTATAGCGACAAATACGCGTTTTAGAAGCAGTCACAATTTTTTGAGCGGGACTATTTCTTTAGTCGCGGAGGAATTGGCTGCTGCGCTTCGGTCAACTGGGCGGGGCCTCCTCCTGTCTTCTAAAGTTGTACCCAACTATAGACGCTGTACCAGTGCTAGAGGACAGGGACAAGAGACAGAAGTTGGCATAAACATGTTACTGTATATGTGTCACCTTCATCTCGTGTCCCAGTCTGGAGGAAGCGTGCACGCCACGCCACGAACAAGTACAACACTCTTTATTCACACCACTTGCTAAGGACATGTCCTGGCCTATCCTCACTACGAAGAATCTGCCTTGTTGGGCTGCAGAGCTCAGTCGTCGCACTCAATGACTGGATCCTTCCAAGAGGGACCCCTCAACACCGCAAAGCTATATATATGACAGCTTGCTCATCTACTTTGTAAGAAGCAAAACCATTAATCTAATCTAGGCACCTCACCGGAAAAACCACTGGGGTTGCCTTTTCATACATGTACAATTTTCTATTTTTTTTATTATTTAATAAATGTCTTTCTCTCTCTCTTTATTCACTCCCCTCGGCGTCCCCAGTGCTCTGTGTTGGTGATGATGATGATGTTGCTCTGTCCGGTCACACCATCTCTAGTCTTTGCGGTTGTTGTCTACGCCACACTCGTTACAGATAATATTGTGTTTTACGTTTTAGCAAACCAACAAGCCCAATGCAATGTATTAGTGACATTGCCTGGACTATAGCATGAAGTCCCAAAGGAAACAATTCTTAGGAACCCTCATGGGTTTCCAGCAGATTTGCAGTAGGGCCTAATAGAGTGCATGGTAGCCTAATAGAGCTTGGGCCTAATGGGGCTTGGGCCTAATAGTGCTTGTGATGGTGGTGATGGTAATAATAATAATAATGATCCATTTTTCTCATTTATTTTCTCTTATCTGGCTATTGCATTACAGGTCCTGAAGAATGTTGGTGGTCGCCTGCTTCTGCGCTATGACGGTTGTAATGACCCCCATTGGGACCTGTGGCTCTTCTACCTGTCCCACCGGGTCAAGGCCCTCGACACACCTTCACACGGCGACCAGAATTATCGACCACCACAGTGTGAGTATGCGGCAACTACTTCTGTTTTCACCGTGCTCTTCGTAACCTGGGGCCAAAACTTCTCTCTTGCAGGTGTTTTGTTTGTAAGTGCCCGCCTTCGCTGATAATGTGTCCAACATCATGTTAGTCTGGCACCTGCGTTTACGTACAGTTCTAGTGTAAGAACTTTGTTGTGAATATGGGTCCTGTACCATAGTACAGGAACTCGTAAAGATGGTATACTCATTTTGGAAATCTTGACTCCTTTCAGTTTCACCAATGTACCAGTACATTTCCACATTTCTGTCCCGCCATATTCCTTTTGACATTCCTTTTGTCAGATAGGAATGTGAGGACCACACCAGGAGAGCATTTGCCATTATCTATGTCATTTTTTCATTTCTGCACTACCATAAATAAACCGTTGCGTTCATTTTATAGTATCTGAGATAAAACCCCGCTGTTGCAGGTTGTGTCACCTCTGAAAAGAAACCAACACTGAAAGCATTTCTTTTACCTTTTGTGTGTGTGTGCCTTTTGCAGCAATTATGTCGCTCACTGATAGGATTAAGTTTGCTTTCCCATGAAACCTGATGCCCGAAATATGGTGACTGCACTCGTGGCTGAAATAATCTTTAAATGTTAAACATGTGTTGCTTACCGCATGCCAAGCAATTTCATGTACGCCACAGACAAATTGCATGAAGAGATTCACACAGGCAACACATGAACACACGGTCAGTTTAATGTGTGACCACCATATTTTGGTCAAGAAACATCGCAAAAAAGCAGTGCAATGCAAAAAAATTGCAAAAAGCCGTGAACTTGCCGTGGGCCTCCCGGTTTTTGCGAACTCTAGCGTTGGCACCAACCGTGGTCGATGCGTGCGGCACCGATGGTTGCACAGAGCAGTGCCAAGCAATGTGATGCGTTTTCCCAGCTTGTATCTGTCATGCAGATTGGCCTTAACGAACTGACGATAACCTACAAAAACCACCTGCCATAAAGATGGAAAAGCCCTCATGCTTCCTGGAAGAAAACTGGAAAGCAATGCTGTCTAAGCAATAGAAGATTGCCATTAAGCACAGCATGGTCGACTACTAAATTGAAAACCTCATTGGTATTTTGGACAACATCGCAATTTCTTCAGCTTCAGAGAGAAAAAAGCACTTCATTCTATTTGGCAAACATTCTATCGATAAAAAATATTTTCCAGACATTTGTATACGAACTGACTTGTTATCAGTGCTGGCATACTAATTTGGTGTTCCCTTTTTGGGGAAATGCGGCTTTCGCATCGTGAGAAATGGCCAAGAAATAGTTTTTGAAAATCACATTTTCAGTTTCTGTAACCCTTTTTATATCTGATTCAAAAATATCATCACTGAAAACTATGTAGAAGTGCTCTAAAAGATTTATTGTATCAGCTATGGTGGTGAAACATTTTGTGGAAATCACGAAAGAACAGCATTTTTCAAGCCACAATATCTCTGGAACGGCGAAACCAAGCGCCACCATCTTATTCTCGTCGGAAGGAGCATTTCTTTGTCTTCAAATTTGCTGCTTCAGCTATCTCCTCCGTACAGAATCAAGCCCACAAAAAGCAAATGATTAAAGGTCGTTCTGGAGTCTCCGATTGGCCATGCCCGCCATGTGACCCCTGCACGGTTCACTATTGGTCCGGCGCTCGTATTGTAGAGGTTTCGTCTGCTCTTTGCACCCACGAGCTCTCGGCCACTGTGATCTCGACGAGTGTCAAAACGGGCGCGACGCGGCCATTGTAGAAGCGCGGCCGACCCCTCCCTTACTGGAAGAGTCAGACCTATGACTAAGTATTCCAAGCATCGTCGACGTGGACTTCGCGACCAAGTACAGTGGAATCTCGATGATACGATCACGGCTAATACGAATTTCCGGATGATACAAATTTTTCTGTGGTCCTGGCCAAGCCCCATTACTTTGCAACGTGCTAGAGTACGTTTGTTACGAATCGATTTTCGACCCGCGTCGGTTGATACGAATAAACGCCGCCCCACCGACGGCCGAGAAAGAGAACAGCGCGCAGTCATGCGCTTTCTTCCTTTCTCTATTGGTGCGGAGGCGCGGACTCGGCGCCTGACAGCGCGGAGGCCGCGACTGGGCGCAAAGAATTTGAAGCAGTGGCGCTTTTCTTGCTTTCGTGCTTTTCCCCTTTGTGGCGGCCGCCCATCGGACACTCCGGAGTGGCTGCTGTGCTTCGGGCCGCGTTCTTTTAAAGTCCCTATATAAGAAAAGTACCGCCATCCTTTGATAAACGCCGCTTCTCTCTCTCCCGTATCTCCGATTGGACGATGATAGTTTGCGCTTTTCACTTCTTTATATTTTCTTTTTTTCCGCCTTAGAGCCATGTTGAAAGTCCTCTGCGCAGCCGCAGTCGCCGGCGGCGGCGCGCGCCCGGCCTGAAAGATTCAACGTGGACTTTCCAGGTGCGCCACCGTTGACTTGGCTTTCACAAGCAAAAAGGAAAGAAAAAAGCAAGCGCTTTAGGAGAGGAGGCGGCGGAGGAAAGAGTAGATGGAGGTACTTTTCTTATATAGGGACTTTACGTTCTTTGTGTTTGCGCCATTTTGCCTAGTCGCAGCGAGCTATGTTTACCGAGATACGATCTCGGCTGATTCGCGCGGCCGTATGCCGAGGCGCGGAAGCCTCCGTCGGCGCGTCTTCCGTCGACTGCGTTATCGGTGCCGATGGCACAGGGCGATTGTTGGTTTCGCTACCGGAGTCACACGGTGCAAGATAGCGCGGCACGTAATCCACGGTGCGAGGTAGCGCGGCACGTTCAGTAGGCCGCTCCTCCGCTTCTCCCGCTAATCGCCATATTTTTCTTGCCGTAGGAGGCTTGCGCTTCCGTATTCCGAAGGCGTGCTTCGTCCAAAATTTTTTCTCCAACGAGCGATGATCCATCACTAACCTGGGAGCTCTCAGTAATCCAAATTCTGCGTGTCAAATGAAGACGCCGGCGTGGTTTACGAAGCAGACAACTGCGGTTGCCATGTTGCCCCTGCCACAGCAGCAACCAATGAAGAGACGCCTTTCAGCACGGCAGCCAATCGGAGGCTGCTTTCATCGGAGGGTCCATGTGACTTCCTTTCGCAGACCCGTGCTTCTTTTCAGTTTGCGTGTTTGTTACAAGATGGCGACGACGAACGAATTGAGAAGCGGAACGGCGAAACTTTGAGCTTTCGAATGATACCAAGATGGCGGCGCTCGGTGGCGGGAAATACGAGATATGTCTCCGTGAATTGCAGTGATCTTGCGCAATTTAAAGCTGTTTTCTCGCCTTGCGCACTGACGAATAAATCTTTTTCGGCCACTTTTAGCGCGTTTTCAGCCAAACCATTTTGATACAGCTTAGATTAGGCGTTGCAGATACCAAAACGCATGGTTTTCAAAAATAAATTTTTCTCGCCGATCTGATGCTCTCATCCCCCCATAATTTAGCTAATTTTAATTGTTTCGATGATACGAATTTCGGCTAATATGAATATTTTTCCTGACCCCGTGAGATTCGTATCATCGAGATTCCCCTGTACTTCGCGTACGGTATCCTCGGACACGCCTTTCAAGCATCGGTGCTTCAGGCTTCACTGCCGAGTTGACTTCCAAGCACATTGTGCGCATACACTTTGGATCCGTGGCTAGGCATTTTGTGCATCGGTGCATTGGACTTGCTGATCGAGCAAATCGTGTGCGGACTCCTCAGACCCGCGGCTAAGCATTTTGCGCATTGGCTGCCCGGATTCGGTGTTCAAGCACGTTGCGCTTCAAAGTTGGGCTTTTATTTTATTGTTTTTCTTAGTCACGAGTTTTTGAGCCACAGAGCAGGTTGAGAGTTCCTCACGTTTTGGCTTGATTATTTAAATTCGTTCGCACCCAAAGTGTGTGTCTGTAATTTTGACTGTAAACCTAAGAGGCATAGCTGGGTCATCTTTTGAGCAGTAAGAAAATGTCAAATATCAATTGTTTCATTCTTTAGCTCACTTGTGGGGTATTTCAAACCACACTTTAGAAGTCGGACGTGAAATAATAATTTTAAGGTCGTAATAAAATAAAAAAAGTTTTATTTTATATGTGGTGGCAGTTCTGAAGGCAAGGTTAACTGCCAGTAAAACCAAGCTGTGCGTGTGGTTGGCATGCTTTTTTTTGTCGTTCACAGGCATTGAGAATCTGCACTCGCTGGATGAGTGGAAGCGTATACTGCGCGAGTCCATGGGTGAGGCCCAGAAGTACAATGGAAAGATCCTTGCCAACATACTGCAGGTGAGGGTTCAGACGCTCATCAGCAAAATGCATTGAAAGGCCAGCTGCCACAGCTCCATGATAAACTCTTGAGGACAGGATGTGTCTCATCCTGCCCCCAAGAAAGCAGTGTCCTGCCCCCTTCTAGTGTTGTCCTGTTTGTGCTAAATTTAGCGTATTGATTATGCTCGTTGCCTGTCTCATCTCGTTAACTGTACTTTGGCTGTTTGTGCGCCTTCTGCCTCAACTCTGCCCTGTTGGCCGTGTTATGACTGTTTTCTGTTCGTGACAGATCTTTCTGCACAGGTTCACTACTAAACTCCCTTTGGCTTTTTTTTTTTTCTTCACTTGTGGTTGCAGCCGCCAGTACCTCTGTCCGAGCACAGCTTTGAGGTCGGCCACAAGGTGGAGCTGCTGAACCCCATGAGTCGTATGGAGGCCTGCCCTGCCACGGTCACGGCCACCTTGGCCTCAGGGCAGTGGTTCCTTGTACAGGTGAGTTATTCATTCATTATGATCTGTCTTTTTTGATGTGGTATGTGCCCATGTTATGTCCTGTGCTCATAGAGCTGATGAGCACGATGCTGGCATGCACAGGGGAGTGCCAGTATCGTGCCAGCATTCTTGAAGTTTTGCTCAAATCTGTCACAGAAAGATTAAAAAAAGCGGCATCTTATTTTTAAAAAGTTTCGCCTTGGTAGAAAATTTTTTGCAGATTTCAAATGTATGAGACATGTGGCCGTCGAATTAGCCACGTTGTGTGAAAATAAGACATCAAAACCAGGTATTCAGTATCGCTTACCAAAGAAACCATAGCTTTTTTATGCTGTGGCACCAGATTTTCCTGAAAGCTTGTTGGTTATTCCACATATCTGCTTAGCTGTAATGAAAGCTGTTATGAGTGAGCCCGTTGATGTGAACTCGAGACGGCACATATTAATAGTCATGCTTACGATGTATGTTCTGCGGGCTCTGGCTATAGCCACACTCAGCCGCTCCATAACACGTCCCCTATCTGTAGTACAGTATAGACCACTTATAACATAACCGCTTATAGTGCAGGACCGGATATAGTACGGTCTTTTCAGACTCCCGTTAATTTTCCCATAGCACTCCTTGTATACGCATACCGCTTACAGTGCAACCGCGTGAGACGAAATAACGGTTATAATGAGGCTTCTGCGGGAAAATCTCGCCGACAAGGGCAGTAGCGAGTGCGCTTCTCAACGAGGTGCGCCCACCGATGGGAGAGGAGATCAACGAGGGTGATGCGGAGGAGGAGCATGAGACGTGGAGCATGAGTCCAAGGGCGATAAAATCGTCGCCGCGCGCCGTATGTGCGAGTGAAAGCGCGCGGGGGACGCGCGCCTTCATGGAGAGTGAACGCACAGCGGAGAGCAAACGCGACTTCCATCGCGCGAAAGACCATGGGGTATATGGGAGGGAGGGGGGGCGACGCTGCGCTGCGGCACCAAATGCGTATCTTGCAACCGGGCGCAAGGGGAACTGGTGGGAACTACTGTACCACGCAATCTCCCACGCGAAAGGAGCAAAGCAGGAAGGCAGCACGAGAGGGAGGGAGGGGCGGGGGGGGGGCGGCATCATCTACTCTGCGAACAAATGCGTTCGCGTCTGTGCCGGCTGTCGCGCGCACCGTATCTTGAAAGCGATCTCCACACGGCTCTGACCTTTGTATGCGCTGTGCTTACGCCGCTCAGTTTCCGTTGAAGCAATAGACCGCACGAACCTTCGCTCGCTGCGGCGGCTGCGTTTTGACAGTCGTTGTCTGCGGTCATCGAGTCTATTTATGTTTGATTCTGTGCGTTGACACCACGCTTGTTAATTCAGTTAGTAAGCGAATGTGTCAAGTTTATGCAGCCGATAAAACTACTATCCCTACTCCTTATAGTTCTCTACTAATTTGCTATCGCAATTGATGCTTCGCCTTTCGGGCGAAACTGAGACATTTTATTAATTATTACTTTGTCTGCTTCATGCGAAGATCGTGGGTACTTGGACATTAACCTTTCAACGTTTGTAAATTTACACGGAAGCAAAACTCCCAGTCGCACGCTTCGATTCTCGGATATGCGCGGCTGCTGGGTCTACTTGTTTTGCATACGTGCAGGGCTTGAAAATCGTTGTTTTGGTTATAGTGCGGTACCGCCTTTAGTGCAGATATTCACGAATCCAGCGACTTACGTTATAAGCGGTCTACACTGTACAAGTAAATTTCAACCACGACGGGTTTGGGCAAACAAGGCGAAACCACAGCCGCACACTCAAACAGTATTTATTGATCTCATATTAAACAGCTTGGCACTGCATGGATGAAATCTACTCTGTACGCTTGCCAACTCTCCCAAATTTTCCATAAAGTTTACGAATTAGGACTCGGTTCTATCAATTTACAAATGTTCTGTCAAGTTTGGTGAAAGATAAATTCTGTTCGTGAAAGAGTTTTTCCCCCATCAGTCTTCGACTATTCGTGAAAGGACATCAGAGGGGCACTTGCTTCAAGCGAGGTTAATTCAGACAAGTTCTTGAAGCAGGCGAAATTGGCAACAGCAAAGTCGCTGGGTGTGATCTTAGAACAGTGCGTAGCTTGTCAGTTTGTGGTGTTCCAAGTTTGCTTGTGCTCGTCTGCTGCATCTTAAGTTAAATTATCGCTAATAAATATTGTGTGTTTAAGTCAAAGTAAAAAAAAAAAGAATGTGTTCTGGTCAGCACCCTACAGCAGCACGAGCACGAGCAAGTACACAACGGCATGAGCAACTACATCATCACATGCCTTAAAAACCATCTGCAGTGGCATCAGTTATCGTAACGCTGGCTGCATGAGAAGCTTGAACTCCTGTATCTTATTTATTTTAACATAGCCATTATATCTGCTCAAACGTACTTCTGAAAAGACATTTTTTTTTTCAAAGGAGACTCAATCATGACTTGCAAATTTGTGAAGTAAAATGTTGTCACCAGAAGTACTATTTAAAAATTCAATTTTCTCTCATACAATTAATAAGTGAAACAAATCACCCAGGACGTTGTTGCTCGTATGTCTGAGATGCAGCTTTGCACTTTCTTGTTTTCACATTTATTATAACGAAATGTATGTGCTGTATTTGTTGTTTTTTATTTCATGCTGTGTTTACTCACTCAAATATTTCTGTAGCCACTTCTGCTGTAATGCCTTTAATGGTGCTGCAAATATTTTAAATAAACAAATCAAATAATTTTTTTTTAAATGTGATGAAAGAAGGTAAATGATACTCGCAGCTTTTTGTGGTGTATTATGTGCAGTGGCTGAAAGTTGCGCACATGTCCTCAATTAAAAATTTGTTTGTTTCTTTTTTTTTTTGCAGGTGGATGACCTGAGGCATCCCACAGAAGCACCCCCTCTGGTTCGCTGCTGCCATGCACGGTCGCAGACTCTTCTGCCAGTTGGCTGGGCCCAGGAGAATGGGCTGCCCCTCCTGGCACCCCCTGGTGAGTGGTGAAGGAACTAAGTTTTTACTCTTTTATCTGTAGGTGGTGTTCAAATCGCACCCCCAGCAATGGCCCCATCCGAGTAATGGAAGCCATTCTCGAAGGCCATGTCTTTGTGTACTGTAAGCACCAGAAGTGATGGCAGTAGCTGAGAATGCATCATTGGCACAATATTCGGGACACCACGTATTCAGTATGAGTAATCGTAAGGAAGATTCGTTAGAGATAACAAGCTTGCATCATGGCTGAATGCACACAAGATGTACAAGATAAATGACTTACAGTGACTGTACAGCAACCGCTTCGTGTAATCTAGGAAGTCTCATCAACATTCTTCAAAACACTCTAATGGTGAGCATAATTGTTGACACAAAAATAGTACTTGCGTGAAATTAAGGGCACTGAAAAGCATTAGTTCACTGCGCTTCTGTGGACAGTTTAATGACATGAAATGTATTGCTGAGAGACTGCAGAGACTACTGGGCGTGCATGTGGGAATGTTTAGGAGTGCAGCAATGGTGCTTTTGCGAACGGGGCACTACTGCCGTGAGATGTTGTTGGTGCACCAATGCATTACTATGCTCTTGTCACATGGTGACATTACTAAGTCAGTCCTAGCCTTGACTCGACAAAGTCTGACCACCCTGGCCTAATTGCGGCGCAATATGGAAGTGCAGGTTCTTACAGACCGGCGGTTCGAAGTTCCTGTTGAGTCCACGTCGATCTCATCCGAAGCTTTGTGGGTGCCGTAAGTGCCGACGCCTCGCGGTTCTGTCGACCTGGCCGAGTACGTGGCTGGAGCTCCGGTAGCCGCCGCTGACGTGTCACTCGCCGGGTTAGGCCTCGCGTCTTGTTCGTTCGGGTTGTCGCTGATGCCGTAAATTGCCGACGACTCGCGGTTCCGTTGACCTGGCCGAGTACGTGGCTGGAGCTCCGGTAGCCGCCGCTGACGTGTCACTTGCCTACTGAAGTGTTCTTCGCCCTCCGACGATCTGCGTGGCGGCCCGGTAGCATGGTGATTATCGGTTGAACAGGCTTGGCCGAGGAAGAGGGATTCTCGAGAAGAAGACCGGAACCACCGTGAGCAGCAGTGGCCGATCCCAGCAGCTTCGTCCGGACGTCTCCGAGGATTACAGCTACGCCTGGGCCTTGCCAGTCTCACGACTTCGTGGCCGGGTCCTCCGCTCTCCCGTCGTCAGAGCATGGCTGACGAGGCGACCTTCCAGCTCAAGAGCCACGTCGATAATGCTGTTCCGTCGCTTCTCCCTCGCGGATTACGCCTTGGTTCGCGTGCCTCGAGCGCTCGCGCCGTTCGGAATGCTCCGCGAACTTCGTCGTCGTCTTTTCTCGCCACGGGCGGCCTCTTACATATGACAGCTCAGCATTCTTTTTATGCTAGATGTGTGCACTTTGTTATTGAGGATAATTTTATTTTCGAATGATTCCTACCTAGTTCAAGCTGTCAGTGAACAGTGGTGCCCCATTGACAGGTGGTACTCGGTGGTTGGCAACTGTCCCGGGTGTGTGTAAGTTTCTGAAAATTTTTTAATAGATCATAGTTAATGACCTCAGTTGGTGCATGATAACTTTAGCATGCAATTTGTTTTAAGCAACATGCTGCTGTCAATGTTCAGCCGTGATCAAAGTTATGGGTGCTATTTGCCACCTTAAGCATGAGCTAAATACCGTGCCTTTTAATTGCTGTTTTGAACTGACCAAGAAGAAAAGGTTGCCCTTGTGAAATGACATAATTTTGTCTCTTCAGTGGAATTACATGATGAGCAGGACATAACTTGGCCTGACAATGCTCAATATGTATTTAACTAATTTACAAACGTTCCGCAAATCCTTAGTCACTTTAGAGTGTGTGCTACAGTTGAAAAATTTAAGTTTGGCACAAGCCGAAGGCTAGCATCAGTTTTGAGATAGTCACCATTTGTCTTTTTGAATGCAGTGGATGGTTTCTGGCTTGGCTGAGCCAGAACAGTAGCACTTTCTTTTTTGTTGCAAATTTCTGTTTCAAGGAGATGCTGGCTGCATATGAAAACAAAAGCATAGGTCTTCTTGCTTGTCGCAGTGGGCAGGTTTGCAAGGCATCATACAGGTGGGGTCTGAAACATCATAAAACGTGGTGTGAGCCACGGAATACCCGAGTTGTCATTATACGTTACATCTATGGGACGAGTGTTGTTGCTGTGAACATGTGAACGGTCGAGCATGTTTGAATTTTCAGAATTGGCAGCTGTAACATCCCCAAAACGTGCTGCAAAAGAATTTATCTTGCAGTACATGATGGGAGGTTATAGGGAAGCTATTTAGGGGTGATGAAGTTGGGAAATTTGCAGGTGCAGGTTGGAATCGGCTAGTGCAAGACAAGGGTAATTGGAGATCACAAGGAGAGGCCTTCGTCCTGCAGTGGACATAAATATAGGCTGATGATGATGATGATTTAGTGGTAGTATGTCGTTGTATTTGATCGCACACTTTACAGCATGAGTACAACTTATCGCTAGGAAGTTAACTCCAGTTGGCCATTCTCAGCAATGGGCAGCATTTTTACTTTCGGCAGTAGGCATGCAATAGTGTAGTAGTAAATAATAGGGCTTTAAAGAGACCCTGAAACACTTTTTGAACATAATAATAAAACATTGCCGATCTGTCTTAACGAGGCTCCTGTGAACATGTGAACATGCCAAATATTATTGCACTGCATGTAGCAGGGAATTTGCAATGTTGTGCGAAAAGCAGTGAATAATTGCTTGCTCTCGCTCTCGCAGTCTCATCGTGCAGCATCATCACAAGCAGCGGGACCCACAATAGCTATTTACTGATTTCGTGATCGCGAGAACAATCTCAGCAATACAATTATTGCTCATTCGACTTAAATAAATTACAAATATATATGCCTGCGATCTCAAACAGATAAAGACCCTTTCATCTTTACATTGCTGGTCTAAATACGACAGTTCGCGTCGCTGCGTCTGCTGTGCGTGGCCTCCGAGATGAAAAGCGTAGTGTAGATACCCCGGCTGCCACGGGTTGCTGCCATGAGCCGTCTCGTGTGAATCCTTTGGGTGGGGCCAGCAAGGCATTGCTCCCTTGCCCCTCCATGCCGTCTCCCCTGTGTAGCTTCCAGCACGGTAGTGGAAAGGAGTGGAGAGAGACATCTGCTGATTGGCCCGATAACTACGTCCAACTTCACTTGTGTTTGAAAGATTAGAAAAATTTTTGCGGCAGGAGATTCATGAGGCGACGTAATATAGTAGTGATGTCATTCTATGATTAGTTAGGAAAGTGTTTCAGAGCCCCTTTAACTCTTTCCCTTCAGCATCGGCCGATATTCCCTTTCCTTCAGGAAAAGAACTCTGGCATAACCTACAAAAAACACCTATTTCCCTACCATGGGGAAAATAGCTGTTTTTTGTAGGTTATGCCACATTTCTTTTTGTGAAGGAACTACTGCATTCAATATTTTATGTTATACATAAACAAAAAGCAGAATGAATGCACTTTTCTCGCATAAATGTTTTATTAATGAGATGTATGTCATAAAAAAGATATAAATTGCCAAAATCAAGATTGTGGGATAAAAATTGAACAAAGTTTGTAAAGACATGCTTGGTATCTACTAAGAAAAAAATGTTACGTAAATTATGAGATATACAAAATGTATTGCCGTCCAATAGGTGCTATCGCCGAAAAAGTCAAAATTTTTCATTGAACAGGTATTCCGCTACAAAATTTTAAATGCGAGCACTACAGTTGGCCGTGTCGAGCAGCGGCTGCCAATGTTCCGAGCTGGTTTGCATCATCGTCGCTCTCAGAGTCAAAGTCCGACGAAAAGTCAGCGTCCTCTGACGCTGCTATTCGATGTATCGATAAGTTCAGCCACAGAGGCAGGGGAATCGCGATATCTGTGATCTCCCGAAGCGCGCACGCCGTTTCTGGAGCCAGACATTTTTGCATTCTGCTTTGATGATCGTGAAACTTCGGAGTGCGTTTAAAAATTACTGCCAGGCAGGAAAAAAGCGAACTGCTTAGAAAACAAAGATATAGTTCGCCTCCTTCACATTCGATGGTGCAGTGTGTTTGTGAGCAGCGCGAAGGTCTCGAAAGCGACATTTCAAACCATCGATAGCGGGCTAACGATGCTCAATGGGCGCGGTATGGAAAGAGTTAAGCTAATTGAACATTACAGTTTGTCAATGCAGGTGCTTGCATCTCCTCGGGCAATCCAGCCATAGAGATTCAATGGTGCTATCCGCCACAGGCAATTTGAAAAAAAAAAAAAAAAGTTTGTTTGGAACAAAAATAAACATTCAGTACCGGCTGTAAACAGGTAGTACAGGCTGTTCATGGCTGATAGTCAGAGCGTGTACCTGTGTAATAACAAGAAAAACATTGTTGTGCCGAAAGAGCTAAATGATGTCCTCTCCAAGCCACTTGGTGTCCTGCTGTTGAAGCACAGGGCACTTGCTGCTGATGCCTGTATCGCTTTTCCTGGTTGCTGCAGGTCTGAGGACCCTTGCATGCTTTCTTTTTCCTATATTGCAGGCTACCTGCCTGAGACATTCAGCTGGGAGGAGTACCTCAAGTCGTGTGGAGCTAAAGCAGCACCAAGATCGTGCTTTCACCTGGTCAGTGTTGTTGTTTTGGAAGCTCATTTGCTTTTCCCAGATGCAAGGTCTCTAGGTCTTTGGAGAATACCGCGATAGCTTGAGTCGTCGTGCAAGTGTGAGTTCCCACCGAACCATCACGCAACCCTTAGTCATTATCCAGCTCCGATGCATTGTGCAAATCCTTTTTGTCACAAAATAGCAGTGTTGTACACGTTCCTCTAAAACAGAAACGAAAGCTTGTTCCTCGTTCCTTCCCAATATTGAAACGAGTTCCTGTTACAAGTTTCTTCAATGCGAAAGGAACGCGTTGCAGTTACACTTCGAACATTGGGTCGTGTTGTTACATTAACGTTACATTTTATGATTATTTAATTAAAATATAGTGTCGGATAATCCTGAGGCAAAATAAAATGAGCAATTTAAAACTCAGATCGAACTACGTATGTTATACAAATTTGAACATCGCCAGCAGCAGATTATTAGGAAATAAAAAGAATCCAATGAAACGCTCCTATAAGAATTTTTTCAGGGAGCACCGTACATACTCCATAGATTTCTAACTGCATGGATGGATGGATAAAGCTTTATTTCATCTAATTAAATTTGGTTGGGCCCCTGAATCTCCGGGAGGCCCCTGGCCGGCATCTCTAGGCAGGCCCGGTCTACCAGCCAGAGCTTGTCTAACTGCAACTTTGGTGCTCGTCTATTACAAGTGCAAAAATTATCGCACTTTCCACTTAGGTCTTCAAATGTGCTGTTAGGATACTGTGCTTCAGATGTGCAAATAGAAAGTTACTCACATGCATCAATATAATTAAGTTTCTTGCACAAGAAACCACATCGAAAGAAACAATACATAGGCGTTTAATGAATGCTAATTCAATATTGCAGTATGAGTGGGAAAAAGAAATGTCCAGAATACATATTCGCAACTAAGGTCCCTTGTTTGAACTCGGCAAGAGTTGCATCTCGATGTTGGTGCCTGACAGATGAACCCATTTTTCAAGCGAAGCTTGTATTTCGTCACAAGTGTTGGCGGTGGTGGTGGTGTCACGCTAAACCCCTATCGAAAACGTGTTGTAAACTCGCATCTCGTTGCCTTGGTATTACCAAAATTGGCATGGAAGGGTACAAATGTATGACTAACATGACTGATCGGTCATGACATCAATAACATCACATGCTCGTCAGTTACGTCACGAATAACGATAATAAAATCACGTGTGGCGTATACCCGCATTGGATATGCGCGCATGAGCAAGGGACAAGAATGAAAGGAAGGAAGAAAGAAAGTAAAGAAAAAAAAGAAAGAAGGAAAGGAAGGAAGGAAGAAAGAGAGAACGAAAGAAATCACGTGTGGCTCATACCGGGGCCGCACATTTGAGATCTGCTAGAGCAGGTGTGGGAAAAGCTGTGCCGGAGCTGGATCACGTGACGCGCTCGACCAATTGGGGTCGTTTGGTGTGTCACGGGAGGGAAAGGAAAGAGGCTTGGCGTGTGCTCCGCCGGGATTCCCTTGCTTCGGATCAGTTTCGACGTCCGGATTGGAAGGCCTGTGTGTGGTGCGTTCTGCCGAGGAACAGGCTGCATTTGAGCGATGGCGCCGCAAACTCGCTCGGGAAAGGGCTCGTTGTCGACGTGCCGATTTTAATGTGAGGGCTTCCGAAGCCCAGGTTAAACGTCGGCGAAGAGCAGCGGACCCCAAGTTGCGGGAGCACGATGTTGAGGCCAAACGTCGGCGAAGAGCCGCCGACCGTGAGTTTAGAGCAAAAGACGCGGAACACCTGCGACAGCGTCGTCTTGCCACAAACTTCGCTTACCCCCATTTTCTCGGCAGGGGAAGGGCTGGTGATTTTTTCGTTAGCACTTCGTCGGCAAGTTGAAGAGCCGTTCCACTGAAGTGCTTGAGGGTACTGCCGTGTTGTAGTTGAGAAAAAGTTGGGTCAATCCCTCGAAGTTCTTCATCTGTGATAGCGGGTAGTCAACTGGTACCAGCGAGTACCGCGACAGCTCATCCTGTGCCTTGGTTGGAAGGGTTCGGTGCCCGTGAGGACTGGAAACTTTCCATCCGCTGCGAAGTCCCTCAAGTGGCGCTGCGATCCTGACGTCATGGTTCCTTTGCGGCAGGCTGGCATGCCGGCATGCAGGATAGAAACTACAGGAGGGAGCATTACGTGGCAATCTTGAAGCCTAGCAATAAAAACATACAACAGAGATCTCACGAAAAAATTCCCCACATTCGCGTGACAGGCAAGCGGTAGTTCTTTCAAGAAGGTTGAAGATCTTTTTTTCAATATTCTTGAGTTCTTTGCGCCTCACGTGGTCAAGGAGCACGTGGTCGCCCATCCGCCCTGTGTGACGTGCTGCGTACGTGCGTGCATCTGTTCAGTGCCGTGGAACGTTTACAGAAAGAATGCCGTTCCCTCTGCCGTTCCTTCATAAAAGTAACGAGTTACCGTTACAGTTCCACCGACCCTTAATGGAACAGTGGCGTTACTCCGTTCCTCCCAAAAGGAACTAGTTCCAGGAACGCCATTCCGTACAACGCTGCAAAATAGCAATCTTGAGATAACACGGAGAGATCACTCATTCCCCAAAAGACATGCAGACGACAAAGGGCCACAGCTTTGTGTAGTAATAGCAGCAGTCCTCACTGTCTGTGGGCGTCCTTTTTATTGAATTAGAAATCATGCAGACACTGCAGGCTGCACTTGCGGCTTTGGCATCATGCCCTGTCTCTGGGTGGCAAAATACAGCGAATATAAACAATGGTGTCATTCACACCGTGCAGTAAAATGCCCCCTATTTCTTGCCAAATGAAGCCTGCCTTGGGTTAAGGTGACCTTGAACATTTAGCCTAGTGCAACACCCCAGAGGGCAGTGGAAGTGGCTGAATGCTAGCTGTGCTTGCGATGAACGCTGGAAGCACGAAGACATGGCAGTGTGGGAAGAAGAGGCCGAGGCAAAATGGAAATGCTGACAAGACCCGGCACTTAGGAGCAGGAAGCAGTGCACGTCATGCCTGGTAGCAAATACAGTATATTTTTAAATAGCAGTACCCATTGAACGAAAAAAAAAAAAAACATTGTGGCTTACTTTATGTAATACTTTAATACCTTGCAATCACTGACATTGCTTCAATCTTCGGGTGATGCTGCAGTATCTTTTTGTTTACTTGTCAGCATTCTTAGTGAAACAAATTTTCCAGCGGCATGTGGTACAAGGCATGCCTCAGATCGGAGCCAACCAACGTTTCGACTTGGGTACTTGTTTTTGCCTGTGCCACGAGTGAGTGGAAATTGAATGAAACCAGGCGGACACAGAGAGCCAAAGGTGTCAACCTAATTACATTGGCAAGTTTTTTTTCATTTATGTCTGTTACAGCACCAATCACTTCTCTCTAGTGTGTATTGTGAAGTGATTGCAATCATTTGTGAGCTCTAGATTTGGGCTATGGAAGAATGGGAGACGAAACATGCCTTACTCCATAGTGATTTCCTCAGTATGTAAGAAGGCCTTGACGGGTTGTTGTTACATTGAAGAAAGCCTTCTTGTGGATCCTTTCACTTCAGTAATGCTGCTTTGTGTTGATCTGTCTAGCCCTGGCTGCCATTCACATTGTCTTTTGTGCAGGAAGAAGACAGCCTAGGCTTTGAGCCAAACCAGAAGCTGGAGGTGGTTAACGGAAAGAATCCCAATGAGGTATGGATGCGCTTCCTTTTTTTTTGGATGTTAAGGATTACTATAGTCACTGACAAGCCAAGAATCGAGCCTTGCATGGCTCAATGTGAACGTGCTTAAGTGTGCCTGTGCACTGCCCACTCTGATTATTCTCTCACTTGCCACAGCAGCTCAGTGGCTGTGGTGTTTCTGCTGCTTTGTGGCTGTCGGTTGTAGGTTGTGGGTTTAATTTCCTGGTTGCAGCCGCCACGTTGAGGAAAAAAAAAAGATTTAGGTACACTATAAAACAAATCAAGTGGTCTGTTTACCGGAGCCCTTCGCAATGACATCCCTTATGGTCCACAGTGCCGCTTGAGGATGTTCAGCTCAATTATTATTATCAGTAACTTCACCTAGGTGGCAGATGGCTCCACTGTTCCTTCTACTAAGGTAATCTAAATATGTACGGCATCAAGCAGGTCGGTTCGAGGAGGGAATGATAAGTTGTACGGCTTATTCTGGGTGACAGATGCAGGTACTGCATCGAAGCATGGTATTAAATAGAATGGACTTCAGCATTTTAAGTCTGCAAGAAATCTAAGCATAAATGAGTCAGTGCTTTATTAACTGGAAGAGATGGTAATACAGTGTTACTTTATCACTGCAACAATCTATGTAGTGTACCTAATTGGGCAAGTTATAATAGCTCACCAGTATGAAAGGGAACACCAGATTTCCAGATTTTCATTTAAAGGAGCTCTGAAACACTTTTTATCCAAGTTGCGAAATGCACTTGAAGTTAAAGGAGACTATTTCAGAAATACGTACTGTGCTGCAAAAAGTAATTCAATGTGTTCAGCAGAAGCGGAGTTATTGGCAATCGCATATCGCCTGTGATCAACTTCGTAGTGCGCCCGCTCGTTCTTCAATGCCCTCCACTGTGAAGGCTACGGCGAAGTGGGGCGTGCCCACAACACTTCGCCTACCGAACGTCACCGTGGCGCAGAGTTGAAATTTAATTTTGGATGCTCACACAGACGCCATTACTTCCGATTTTAGTGCCTATGACACTCCGAACTCGGAGGCTATCCACGGTTGAGTTCACGGTGTCTCATCCCTTTGCTGTGCTACAGTGTACTAGAAAGCTGCGCGCGGCTATGTTTTCTTGCATTGAGTGGCAAGTAGCACATTTCCTTTCGCACATATCTCTATGGCAATCACACAATTTCCGATGGTCGAATGAAACGTCTGTATGTTAACTCATAACGAGCTTTGACTATGACGGCGACACACCTTGAAGGTGTGCAACTCAGGAAGCAGGCGGCCTGTTCCGGTAAGATGTTGGCACTCGGGTACGCCCAACATGCGTCTGGAGCCACGTCGTCCACAAAAACCACTTACACATGCAGTTGTCCTCGGTGAGCGGGCTTGTCGCGGCACCCGGCGAAGGCTGCAGTTTCTAGTGTGTTACATGGCTGGAGTGCACGCTCATGCTCATGTGCTCCAGTCTGGCCATGCTACGTGGTACGGACCACTTTCTCCTGCACCAGCTTGACTGATGGATAGTAGCCACATCCAAATTGTGCATTTAGAAGTGCTGTAAATTGTTCAATACGAAGCGATGTCTGCCAAGGCGTCTAGCCTAGAGCTGCCGGGACGGAGCACAAATCAGGTGGCAAATCACGCTGAACTTACCGTATTTACTCGATTGTAACGCAAGTTTTTTTCCAGATTTTTGCTGCCTGAAGTCGATCCTTGTGTTACAATCGAATACCGAAATTCAAGTTGTCTAAAAAGTGTAATGATGCACCCAATTCTAATCAACGAGTGAAATGTGTGAGTGAAAGTGCGGGCATCCCTCGCGCGCTTTCATGGAGAGCAAATGCATAGCGGAGAGCAAACGCGAAGTCTTCCGTCGTGCAAAAAGTTGTGGGGGGATGGGAAGGAGGGAGCGGAGGCGACGTTTAGCTGCGGCACCAAATGTGTATCTTGCTACCGGGCGCAAGGGGAACTGGCGACTCAATTTCCCATGCGAAAGGAGGAAAGCCGGAAGGCAGCGCGGGAGGGAGGGGGCGCGGCTTCTACTCTGCCACCAATTAACTGCATAATTGTACTTTGCGCGGCTGCGGGCTGTCGTGCGCGCCGTATCTTGAAAGTTATCTCCACACAGCTCTTACCTTTGTATGCGCTGTGCTTTCGCCGCTCAGTTTCCATTCAAGCGATAGACTGCACGAACATTCGCTCGCTGCTGCTGGCGCGCTTGCTCACGCTAGCGTTTTGACAGCGGTTGCGCGGTCATCGAGTGTGGTCTATTCATGTTTGCTTGTGCGCACTGACACCATGCTTGTTAATTCAGTTAGTAAGCGAATGTGTCCAAGTTTATGCAGCCGATCAAACTACTATCCTTACTACGTATAGCTCTCTACTAATTTGCTATCGCAGTTGATGCTTCACCTTTCCAGTGAAATTGCGACTTTTTCATGCATCCGATGGTCTCGCATTCTTTAGCGGTTTTATTTCTTTTTTAAAAATTTTTTGCTGGACACAACAAAAGGTCACCTCTCGCGTTACTTTTGTGGTTTTATTTTTTGTTGGTGGACGCAATGAAAAGTCGCCCCTCGCATTACAATCGTGGTCGCGTTACAATCGAGTAAATACGGTAACAAATGAAAAGGCACCAGCTCATTACTGTCAGTGCTGTCTGCTCGGAATGGTGACCGAGTCACGATATGCGCAGTCCGCACTTTCATCTGTTGCACAGATTGACCTTATGATAACCCATCTGCCATAAAGATGGGAAAGCTCTACTGTATCTAGAAGGAAAACTGAAAAAAAAAAATCATTTTATGCAATAAAAGATTGCCTTAGAACACAGGTCCACTATTAAACTGAGAACCTCATTGGTATTCAGTATAGCATAGCGTCAATAAGATCTAAAAAAACACTTGATTCTTTGGCGGCCGCATTTCGATGGGGGCGAAATGCGAAAACACCCGTGTACTTAGATTTAGGTGCACGTTAAAGAACCCCAGGTGGTCCAAATTTCCGGAGTCCCCCACTACGGCGTGCCTCATACAGTAAAATCTCGGTGATACGATCTCGCGGGGTCGCGCGAAATATTCGTATCACCCAAAATTCGTATCATCAAAACATGCACAATATCAAGAAAAATGAATTTATTTTTACCAGAAAAGATTTCTAATAGTGGAACCCCATTGATACCTTCCTCGCTGCTGCGTTTTCCTGGCTGCTACGTCGCATTTTCGCGGCCCCGACCTAAATCCCATTGACTTCCATGTATAGTCGAATCTCGATAATTCGAGCTCGAAGGGGCCCAAAAATTTGTTTGTTCGAATTAAAAAGACTTAAATTGAAATATTCGTGCGCCATAGCACGACGTACGAAGGTGCGATTCGTGAAATATTGCGCAAGCACATGTCGACACATATCGAGCGAGGCCATGAAACTGCCCGCGTCGGCCAACGCTCGCTTTGCGATAACAGCAGAAAGCGAAACTTCGGGGAGCAGGCAGCGCAGGCACGGCGAGAGAGAGATTGTGGTTGTGAAGAGTGTGGGGGTCTTCCCCAACCCGTAGCGCGTGTAATCGCAGCTACGTAGGGTTCGGGCGAATAAGGCAACCAGCGAGTCAACTCAACAACGTTTATTGCTGTCAGCAATAAAACACACTTGTAGAGGGAAGTCCGCTCTGTATAACAACTAATAAAATAGGCTTGCCTCGTCGCGTGTGGTAGTCACGCGAACGAGGTCACTCACGGCTTTCAGCAGGTAAAAATCCGTCCAGGCAGAAGGTCAAGCGAGGTCAGAGAGAGCGGGGGTCTCTCGGTCGCGCTCTTTTATGCCTTTTTGCCTTTCCGCGAGGGGAGTGTCCTCCTCGCCCGCCGGATACTTTCCCTCTTCCCGCGCGGCACGCGCGTCGCGAGAGGCGAGCGAGAACCGGGAGAGGGCAAAGTGCATTTCTCCCGTGTTCGCCCGGCTCCCGCAGCGCGCGGTGTGCGCGCACGAGATGTCCACCCGGCTGCTGTCGCGGGCGCTCCGTGCGCCGGCGACGGGCGAGCGCCCGCGGGAGAAGGTGTCAGCGTGTGCTCCCCCACAAGAGGAAGAGGCGACACGGCGACGGGCGCGCGCGGGGACCGTCGCAGGTGAGGGAGGAGGGCGGCAGGGAAGCGGATTTGGCCTCGGCAACTCAGTCGCTTCAGTGACTCCTCTCGCCCTTCCTCTCAACACCCTCGTAGCCCCCTCACCTTCGGCTATCTCCGTGCACGCCCGCCGCTACCGTCGGCCCGGCGCCAGCTTAGCCCGCTCCCTGAAGTTTCGTCTTCTGCTGTTAAAGCGAGCGTTGGCCAAAACTGGGCCTCCGCCATTGCTTCCCTCTGCACTGCAACCGCAGCTTTGGCTGAGACGTCGGCACGTACACGCGTGTTCCGGCGCCACGCAGAAACGGCGACCTGGCCGTGACGCCGCGGTTCTTTTTTTTTTTTTTCGCGCAGCCTTGAGGGGTCTCGCCTAAGCTTTTGTCGGAACAATGCCGGTCGGAGGCGCCGCCACGTGATTTAGCACGCTGCTGAGAGCATTGTCGGTGCATGGTATGTTCGAATTAACCATCGCAAATGCTTTCGCGTTCGAATTACTGGGCGTTCCCCGTGATACTTTGCCAATCTATAATGTTCCTGCATGTTACGTTGCATTTGAATAGGACGGTCACGTAAATTTAGCGGTGCAGCCAGCTTGTGCATTGCAACAAGCGACCGGCACGTTGCAGATACGACGCACCTGCGCGGACCTTATCGTCAAAATGATCTGCGATGTTGACAAAGTGCGCCTAATGCCAGTAGCTTCGTATGCGCTGTGCCTGTGACGTTTAGTTCGCGTTGAAGCGAGAGACAGCGCAAAGGTCAATTCGCTTGCTGCTGCTGCTGCGCTTCCGTTGCTGCACCTGTCGGGCGAAACTGCGGGGGGGGGGTTTCTCATCTTTTTTCGCGGTCCCTTGAAAAACGTATCAACGGGATGTTTTCTTCTTGGCCAAATTGTCAACGATCGCCTTCTGCAAGGCGTATAAGTGCGCGCACGTGATCTTGGGAATGTTTTCACATGCCACTGAACGCCTGAGCATGTCGAGTGCAGGGAGCGTTCTGACCGTCGGGGCTGCGCCTCGGTCGTCGTTGCAGCAGCTGCCCTCATCTACTTTCTCGCTAAGCATAGGCTAGATGTAGTCTGGTCCGCTCGATGTGGGGACTGTGGGGTCTCACACATGCTCTTGGGACAAAGGGATGACAACACAGTAGTGCAAACAATCAAAAGGGCATTTATTGCACCTTACATACACTAATGCACACTAGCTGAATTACAACCAATAGAACATTCACACGGGCGCGCAACAAATCACGGAAGTCCGACTCACCGCGACCCGATAGCGAGCGAATACGTTCGCCCCATGCTATGACACCATCGCCTAGTCGTTCACGTGTACAGTCACGCGAACGGTGGCGCGCTCGAACGATCCGTGTTCGTCCATACCGGTGTCCTGCGCTTAGCCTCGCGCGACGGTCGCGCGAAGCGGGCCAGAGCACGCGCAAAGCGTTCGTGCGTGTTCGCCGACGATCCCAAGCTAAATAAAGAGAGCGCCTTCGACCTTTTTCTCCCAAATCACCCTGCCGTTCGGTGGCGTTAGCATCGCGACACTCGCGCCATCTCTCGCAATGCGCCGCAACTCCGCCGCCGTAAAGCTACGCAGCGAAGCCGTATTACGGGAGCCATGCGGGGAAAACAACATCAGGGGACGTGTGAGAGTCGCGCATCCCCACATCATCTGGCTGCCCAACGTGAACCTCTTGGGGCATCGGACGATAATTTTAACAGTTTTGCTCGGTTTGAAATGTTTCAACCGAAGCGTAGTCCTAGCGTGGATTTTGATTGCTAGTGTCGGCGGTGTGCTTTCTTGAGCGAGGCGACGGTTGCTGTAGCGTGTTTGAACTTTTCAACATGCTAAGCCTTTTCCGAGTGCTTTGGGGCGCGATCTTGTACGCGTTCCAAAATGGAACGGAGGCGTTCCGTTCCATCGAGCCGCACACGATTGGTCAATTTGAACGTCGCGGTTGAAATTGACCAATCGTGTGCGGCTCGATGGAACGGAACGCCTCCGTTCCATTTTGGAACGCGTACAAGATCGCGCCCCAGAAGTACACTCGTCGGTACGAGAGCCACGTGGTCTGCATCCTGGGAGAGCGAGGCCTAGCGCCCGCGGAGCATTGGCAAGCCTGAAGCGAGTGAGTACGGAAGCCTCGTGGGTGGTCCGAATTTCTTATGTAAATAGCTTCTTCTATATCTTTGACTTCGGAAGTCGAGGCTCAGGGAGCCGGGTGGCCGCGGGCCACGGGTGCCGCTACGGGCTGACTGGTATTGCGGCCTGGCACCGGGCGCTCCGACACCGTCTGGGACGGTGGGCGCTGTCAACTCGGATGCTGCGTGCACCGAGCGGGGTAGGACCACCTCATAGAGCTAATGTCTCCTCGCGGCTGCCTGTTGTGCCCATTTTGGGTGACGTTTTTTTTTTGGATGCCGGTTGTTGTCAGGGTAGCGACGCATTAGGCCTAAGGCTTTACGAAGCCGCCTATCGCACGTCGAGGGACACAACCTGGTGGACCGTGGTGTTGAGGTGTCGCACTTTGCTTCCCTCATTCTAGTTCGCCTCGCACGAATTGAAATTACTCGTTCGACTCAAGAAAGCAAGCTTTGTTCACGTGAACTTAGCATCTGAAATGCCACCCGAAATTTTTGCTAGCCGAATTGAACATCGTACCACGTGGGCGATGCGTGTGCCGAATTCCTCTCCCTTGCACTACTTTAGTGTTTGTCGAGTGCGTTGAGTACGCAGCGTGAGCGGAGTCACCCCTGGTTTGCTGTCACCTGCACATCGTCAGCGCTGCTGCCCCGGACTACAATCGAGCTACCCCAGGCTTTGGAGATGCCTGTGGCCAATTCGGCGCAGCGACTTCGGCGGCCGCCTACATCCAGCTCGCAACCCTCGGCGGCTGGGAAAAGAGCCGGCAGTCACCAACGGCTACTGCGGCTCTCGTCAGCAGGGCGCGTCGGCGCGAGCGACGCTTGCTCGTGCCGACTTCTGCGTCGCCGTTTCCGGAGTCCTGTGCTGGAGTCGTGCCATCGAATCTGCAGAGCTGGTGCTGTGACCAACGGACGCCAGCGGTGAACCCCAGAGACAATGTCGGCTCGCATGTTGTGGATAACGTGTGGACATTTCCTCGGCGCGGCCACTGTCGCCTGTACTAACTTTTGTTCGCGGCACGCGCGTTGATAGACCGTGTGACATGTTTCGCCGGAGTATGTACAGTGATTTAAGGTTGGGGGGATGTGGGGATGCGCGACTCTCACGTGTCTCCTGTAATCCAGCTACACCACGTAGCTAAGTGCCGACGGCGGTCGTGGTGGTTGCGGCGCATTGCGAGAGATGGCGCGAGTGTCGCGATGCCAACGCCACCGAACGGCGGGGTGACTTGGGAGAAAAAGGTCAACGGCGCTTCCTCTTTGGGTTGGGATCTGCGGCCACACGCACAAACACTTCGCGCGTGCGCCGCCCCGCCTCGCGCGACCGTCGCGCGAGGCTTAGAGCAGGACAC